>NC_037331.1:59203609-59506803 GCF_002263795.3 Bos taurus
TGATTTGCGGATATTGAAGAATCCTTGCATCCCTGGGATAAAGCCCACTTGATCATGGTGTATGATCTTTTTAATGTGTTGTTGGATTCTGATTGCTAGAATTTTGTTAAGGATTTTTGCATCTATGTTCATCAGTGATATTGGCCTGTAGTTTTCTTTTTTTGTGGGATCTTTGTCAGGTTTTGGTATTAGGGTGATGGTGGCCTCATAGAATGAGTTTGGAAGTTTACCTTCCTCTGCAATTTTCTGGAAGAGTTTGAGCAGGATAGGTGTTAGCTCTTCTCTAAATTTTTGGTAGAATTCAGCTGTGAAGCCGTCTGGACCGGGGCTTTTGTTTGCTGGAAGATTTTTGATTACAGTTTCAATTTCCATGCTTGTGATGGGTCTGTTAAGATTTTCTATTTCTTCCTGGTCCAGTTTTGGAAAGTTGTACTTTTCTAAGAATTTGTCCATTTCTTCCACGTTGTCCATTTTATTGGCATATAATTGTTGATAGTAGTCTCTTATGATCCTTTGTATTTCTGTGTTGTCTGTTGTGATCTCTCCATTTTCGTTTCTAATTTTGTTGATTTGATTTTTCTCCCTTTGTTTCTTGATGAGTCTGGCTAATGGTTTGTCAATTTTATTTATCCTTTCAAAGAACCAGCTTTTGGTTTTGTTGATTTTTGCTATGGTCTCTTTTGTTTCTTTTGCATTTATTTCTGCTCTAATTTTTAAGATTTCTTTCCTTCTACTAACCCTGGGGTTCTTCATTTCTTCCTTTTCTAGTTGCTTTAGGTGTAGAGTTAGGTTATTTATTTGACTTTTTTCTTGTTTCTTGAGGTGTGCCTGTATTGCTATGAACTTTCCCCTTAGGACTGCTTTTACCGTGTCCCACAGGTTTTGGGTTGTTGTGTTTTCATTTTCATTCGTTTCTATGCAAATTTTGATTTCGTTTTTGATTTCTTCTGTGATTTGTTGGTTATTCAGCAGCGTGTTGTTCAGCCTCCATATGTTGGAATTTTTAATAGTTTTTCTCCTGTAATTGAGATCTAATCTTACTGCATTGTGGTCAGAAAAAATGCTTGGAATGATTTCTATCTTTTTGAATTTACCAAGGCTAGCTTTATGGCCCAGGATGTGATCTATCCTGGAGAAGGTTCCATGTGCGCTTGAGAAAAAGGTGAAATTCATTGTTTTGGGATGAAATGACCTATAGATATCAATTAGGTCTAACTGGTCTATTGTATTGTTTAAAGTTTGTGTTTCCTTGTTAATTTTCTGTTTAGTTGATCTATCCATAGGTGTGAGTGGGGTATTAAAGTCTCCCACTATTATTGTGTTATTGTTAATTTCTCCTTTCATACTTGTTAGCATTTGTCTTACGTACTGTGGTGCTCCCGTGTTGGGTGCATATATATTTATAATTGTTATATCTTCTTCTTGGATTGATCCTTTGATCATTATGTAGTGACCTTCTTTGTCTCTTTTCACAGCCTTTGTTTTAAAGTCTATTTTATCTGATATGAGTATTGCTACTCCTGCTTTCTTTTGGTCCCTATTTGCATGGAAAATCTTTTTCCAGCCCTTCACTTTCAGTCTGTATGTGTCTCCTGTTTTGAGGTGGGTCTCTTGTAGACAACATATGTAGGGGTCTTGTTTTTGTATCCATTCAGCCAGTCTTTGTCTTTTGGTTGGGGCATTCAACCCATTTACGTTTAAGGTAATTACTGATAAGTATGTTCCCGTTGCCATTTACTTTATTGTTTTGGGTTCGAGTTTATACACCGTTTTTGTGTTTCCTGTCTAGAGAATATCCTTTAGTATTTGTTGGAGAGCTGGTTTGGTGGTGCAGAATTCTCTCAGCTTTTGCTTGTCTGAAAAGCTTTTGATTTCTCCTTCATACTTGAATGAGATCCTTGCTGGGTACAATAATCTGGGCTGTAGGTTATTTTCTTTCATCATTTTAAGTATGTCTTGCCATTCCCTCCTGGCTTGAAGAGTTTCTATTGAAAGATCAGCTGTTATCCTTATGGGAATTCCCTTGTGTTGGATTCTAGCATCTCTTTCAGAGGTCAGACTTGAGTTCAGGAGGTGACTACAGCTGAGAATGAAATGATGGCCACTAAATCCATGACCTGAGGAGAACTCTGACCTGAGCATGCTGAGTAAGAAAGAGAGGACTAAGACATAAGTCTTGGGGTTTCAGAATGAAGTAGAAAAAGGGAAAAAGAAAAAGAAATAGCCAAAGGAGTAGAAGAAGCAGCAAAGTGAAGACTCATAAAAGTCAGAAGTGGGAAGAATTTCCCAAAGGAATACATCATGTAAGGAACTGAATATTGCAGAAGCTCTAGAAATGTTTCCCAGGAGATTGCTTTTGCATTTAAAATTTAGACTTTTTTTTTCAGAGTTATAAGTGTTATGATTATCCAAACAATCATACCAATAAGCGAGTGATAGGAAGACTTCTCAAATTTCATTACTTCAACATTTTTGAATACGGGAGAGCTGAGCAAACTATATACATTGTATTAACTCAACCTTGGAGAAACACAAGAACTTCAACTAATGAAAAATATGTAAATTCACCTCATTACATTTTAGTGTTAAGTGAATACACTGAGTAATGTCCCATAAATGTACTATGCAAATTTGGAAAAGGTTTACAATTTGTTCCTAATGGTAATATAGAAAAATTAATTCTTAATTGCAATACCTAAGGCTCTAAGGACAAGAATTGGCTTCCCCATAGTTTTTAATGGAGGCATAAATAATCTTAATTTTGTGCACTTCTAACCTGTGAAATGGAATTCATTTATGTAAATAATCTATGTAATTTTTAAATAATATTTCCAGTAATAATGGCAGAATACATGGATGTTAACCCAGGTAGAATGATCTATTGTCCCATCTTGACCCAATATTATACTGTGCTTCTCAACACAAACTACTCAGTGCACATAAAATAAAATTAAAATTACCCATAACACCTAAATGAGGACAAGGCCCAGGGATCCCTAATAGAAATTTTCCCTAAGCCCCAAACTCCCACCAAATAAGAAAGTCAGCTTTTTCTTCTTTTCTTTTTCCCTCTGCACTCAGCCACCATCCCAAAGAGTGAAGAAAGATCTGTCCACATGGCAACAGAAATTATACTTTTATACTGCTATGAAAAATATGCATGCATGGAGCTTGTGATCACAGGTCATTTACATTAAAAAACTTGAATATTGTTGAGCTTTTATAAAAGCTCTCTAATAAAATAAAGAGAACTCGGGAGGACTTGGGAGAATCAGTCAACTTGATTTACTACAGATTGTTTACCTAGTCCAGGAGCAGGGGTGATACCTGCTCAGGATATTTATAAGGTAATTTTAAAGAAGTGTGATCAATCTGATACAAAAATCTCATGACTACATCATGTTTGGATACTATTGATTCCATTAAAATATTTAGGATAGCAGAGCTATTTTCATATTTGAAAATAGCTAGTGAAATCTATTTTAATAAGATTTATAACAGTCACAGACTAAATTTATAGCATCCCATTGTAAATAAGGAGTTGCTATGTATATATATTTTTTTGATTGGATACACTTAAAAGTTCTTTGTTAAATTTTACATTTCAACCGGGAATTTTAAGTTTTCATTTACATGCTACACACGAAAGTAGTTGTAACATCTAAGTCATCATAAAAAACAAAGCTAAGTCATTTCTAGAATGAAAAATCAGGATGTCTCCAAAAGGCATCTAGAAATAATTAATGTGCTTTCTAAAACATGATTCTGTCCTATTTCACTTACATCAAATCTGTGGCAGACAATATTTGAGAAAAGGATTTGTTATTTAAATTTTTTTTCTCAAATCTTTAACATACACCTTGCATTTACTTTAAAATTTTTAGGAAGCTGGAGTCCGTAACATAAAGATTATGTATTATTTAATTACACATGAAAAACAATTCATAAAATATTCTGGCTCTTAGAAAATACTTCAGGTATTTTACAAGAAACAATATAGTTAGAGTACCAAAAATATATACAACTGCAGAAGCAATTAAAATCAGTAATAAAAATCAAACATAAAGTCAGTGTACCATGCCAAAGGCCTTTTGAAATAAAAGAGCTTTAAACCTACAGAACATAAAAGGAGGCTAATTCAGTGGTTGTCCTCGATTGAAAAGAGAGGACGTTCCACAGCCCTAGGCTAGCAGACAGAAATTCTTGAGCATGTGCTGGTAAGTTTCAGAATGAAAATTATCTTGCCCTGAAAGTTCACAAGTTCTTTAATATTTGTCTTTTCAAGACACTTTAGTTAGAGAATAGTGTCACCAAAGAGATCTTAACAATAAGGGCCAATTACAAACAGAGAAGTATACTGTTTTTCTACTACCATATTAGTCTCTTAACATTCTGGAGAACAAAGACATTTTTTTAAAAAATTATTCACAGTTTGTACTTCTAACATCAGTCAAGGTCCTTGAGAAAGTTAAAAAAAAAAAAAGCACTTGCAGATAAAATGGACAAATAGAAGATAGTTTTGAGCAAACCAAAACTACATCTTTCTAGGAAAAACAAAAGTAAATGAAAAGCATTTTAATATGCATGACTTTCTGACTGGGTAGAAAAATGCATTTGTCAGGAATGAACCAAAAGAAGATCTTCATATATTTGCTGCCAAAATTTTAGAATACTGCTTTAAAACAGAGAGGACAGAGTCTACTTAATCTTTATAAAAACCAAACTGCCCGCTTCTTTATACAAATGGCCAAATGTCTCTCTAGGACTCTGATCTCAGTGCTAATTCATTGGATCAAGTATAAAATTCTTATTCCCCTACAATTATGAACTCCAAGCCATAATGATTTTAAATGGCTTGGCATATGGTTAAGATATGAAAAATGGAAAACAGGCACTTTTGCCACCAAGAGCATATATTCAAGTGTATTTTGAGCAGATATACTCTGCTGAGTATATTTTTAGTTTTTCTAGCATAGGTGTGTTTGAAGAAAAAACTTCACATCTCTTTTCCACCTAATCAGAGGAGGCTCTGTGAAATTCACAAGGATGAAAGAGAGAAAAAGAACGCTCATAGATAGGAGAAAAGTTTTCTGTTTCTTTTCCTCTTACATTAGCAGAGAAGTTGAAAAGATAAAAAGTGAGAACCTGTAAAGGATAGAGGAAGCAAAGCAGTTTACCTAAAAAAAAAATTACTTAAAAAAAATTTAAGGTCAGAGAACAACTCCTGCCTGCTAACTACTCTTGATCTAGCTCTATGTCCACACTATACTTTTGACAACAGCCTGATGCTGACAGCTTCTGTCAACCACTGTCAATATCACATACTGGCCCTAAACATGGTACAGAGCATAATCTGTGCCAGCACCATAGGACCAAAGAAAAATATTATGCAATATGTTTGACCTGACGTATATTTTCATATATATTTTATCTAAACTATTCTCTGTTTGTCTTAATTCTAAAAGTAGAGTAAATGTTTGATGTCAATATCACCTTAAAAATCCAAAATTGTCAACTTGGCGTGTATTTGAGGGGCTGCTGTTATGTTGGTCTGACAGATTTTCCTCACATCTTAGTCTCTTTCATGTTTTGATGAGGAAAAAGTAACTACAACAAAGTGCTTACATAATATTTTTATTGTCATCCTAGCCTTAACTCCAGAGAAAGCAATGGCAACCCATTCTGGTACTCTTGCCTGGAAAATCCCATGGATGGAGGAGCCTGGTAGGCTGCAGTCCATGGAGTCGCTAAGAGTCAGACACGACTGAGCAACTTCACTTTCACTTTTCACTTTCATGTACTGGAGAAGGAAATGGCAACCCACTCCAGTGTTCTTGCCTGGAGAATCCCAGGGACGGCGGAGCCTGGTGGGCTGCCATCTATGGGGTCGCACAGAGTCGGACACAACTGAAGTGACTTAGCAGCAGCAGCCTTAACTCTATTTACATTCAAATTTTATCACAAATAATAAGTTGGCTTTATATTCCAATAAGCCCTTCAGCTCATTCTGAAACCTTTTGGTACATCAACATTTTGAGAGAGCTAGCTTATAATCTTTAATCCTTTATACATTTAAAATGTTATAAAGGGTTTTTATAATTACCAAAGTTAGGCTCTGAAAGCCCAAAAGATCACAAACCCACGTTCAAGTATGTGTATATATATTTCATTGTGTATCAGTGTCACAATGGAATGGAAAAAGCATTGACCTAAGGGTGGGGACACTTGCTTCTGCCATTGACTCCTAACTGCTGAGAAGATCCAAACAACACTGAACAAGTCCATGGGTGGTATTTTTGCAGCCTACAGAGGTGAGACTGCAAGGAGATCCAGCCAGTCCATTCTAAAGTAGATCAGCCCTGGGATTTCTTTGGAGGGAATGATGCTGAAGCTGAAACTCCAGTACTTTGGCCACCTCATGCGAGGGGTTGACTCATTGGAAAAGATTCTGATGCTGGGAAAGATTGGGGGCAGGAGGAGAAGGGGACAATAGAGGATGAGATGGCTGGATGGCATCACTGACTCCATGGATGTGAGTCTGAGTGAACTCCGGGAATTGGTGATGGACAGGGAGGCCTGGCATGCTGCCATTCATGGGGTCGCAAAGAGTCAGACACGACTGAGCGACTGAACTGAACTGAACTGAACTGAACAGAGGTGAGAGTCACCTCCTAGAATTTGCTGTGCATATCTGCAAAACTACATTCAGTAGTCCCATCTAATGAATCCTGTAACTTTAAGACATTGCAAACTTTGCTGTGATTCAATTCCTTCAGAAAAGGGAGTAGAGAATACTGAAAGTTTCTGCTAGCTTCTGAACTGTAGATTTTTATGATACTCGATGGTCTCCTCTAATGGCTTAGAAGCCATTAGAAATGCCTCATGTTTTCCTTATGGTTCTCTGAAGAGTCGGGAGTACTCAGTGCCTAACTTACACATGACTTTGCCTGCGTGGTCAGTCGTGTCCAACTTGTCGGCACCCCATGGACTGTAGCCCACCAGGCTCCTCTGTCCATGGGATTTTCCAGGCAAGAATAATGGAGTGGGTTGCCATTTCCTTCTCCAAGATGTGGCTTTAGCAGTTGTATTTCAAAGGCAGGAGTTGGCCAATTGAGTAACTGAAGTTAACAAAGAGTCTGGGTCAAGAAATAGTTTTAGCTAGGGAAGTTTTCAAAGAGTGAAAGAAAACACTGCTGTAAAAGAACATTACTGTAAAAGAACAAAGAATAGGACATTTTAAGGATAAAACACATTAATTGGCTTTTTTGGTGCTCACTTACTAATTCAGGCACGTACACTTTTGTTTAGGTGAATTTTATTCTTATAGGGCGTTTCTTGTCACTCTTAGAATTGGCTTCAGAATTAGCTAACATTAACAAACTCAAACGTCTCATGATAAAGTGTCAAGTCCAAAGAAGGAAATGCTTTAAACTATTTGAATTGCTTCGGGTGTATAATTGTATTTCTCAAAAACATTGAGAATTTTCCACATTATGAGACACATGACCAAGAGATCTCAGGAAACACTTTTGGAAACTGCTTGATTATAACTTAAACTCCTTTCTGAAAAACAGAAAAGATTAATTATTGTTTGGCCTTTTCTTTAAGAGAAAATGTAAATCTGATTCTAAAGTTCTACAGATGTGTTTCCTCTCAACAGTATGTCAAATACTAGATGGTACAATTTAAAGAAACTCTAAAGTAAAAGCTGGCACTGCAGAATTCAGTCATTAATTGGCAAAGCTCACTGAACACGAGATGACAATTGAGACAATTAAGAAAAGCTTTCAACATTTTGAGCCAAAATTATTTAAACCTAGATTTTCATACATAGCTGAAACAAATTTGAAGGCAAATTAGGACTTTATAGATAAGCAAAAGACAACACATTATTTCCCAGGCTCATTTCCAAAAAAAAAAAAAAGAAGGAAAATGCCAACAAAACGAGAAGGAGATCCAAGAAAAAGGAAGTATTGGGAATCAAAATAACTATACAGAATACATTAAAAAGAAGTCTCAGTGTGACAGTGGAGCAAGTGTTTGAGAAAGCAGTTTTTCTTTGTTAGAACAGAAAGTCAGAGAGATCAAAGATTGTCTTCAAGAAGAAAGCAGATATGATTGGGATTACATAAACTACGTAGGATCTTAATGGTAAAATGAAGGGATATTTGACAAAGGAAAAGAAAAGACAATTAGGAAAGCAAAAAGCTGTGTATTAAACTCATGGTTCAACAATGAACAAATGTAAAATATGGCATAATTTGGCAGTTGCTATGCTGTGAAAACGGAGAAGGCAATGGCACCCCACCCCAGTACTCTTGCCTGGAAAATCCCATGGATGGAGGAGCCTGGTGGGCTGCAGTCCATGGGGTCGCTAAGAGTCGGACACGATTGAGCGACTTCACTTTCACTTTTCACTTTCATTTATTGGAGAAGGAAATGGCAACCCACTCCAGTGTTCTTGTCTGGAGAATCCCAGGGATGGAGGAGCCTGGGCTGCCGTCTATGGGGACACACAGAATCGGACACAACTGAAGCGACTTAGCAGCAGCAGCAGCAGGATGGTGTGAAAAAAGTGAATTTTATCATGACACTTGGAATAATCTCTTCCAGCAGCACTGGTTTAGTGGCCTAAGAAAATATTTTGTTGGCAATGTGTAAGTAATGCCATAACAATAGAAATGGAGTTTATAGCAGAATTTGACAGATGAGTAGAAATTCCAAATTCCTCACTTTGTAATGTTGAGATTCAAGAGACACTCCAATATATATTGATATAAAGAATCAAGGGTTAGTGTTATTTTAATTGAAGTATAGTTGCTGTACAATATTATATGTTACAGGAGTCCAGTATTAGTGATTCACAAATTTTAGAGTGTTAGTTTTTCTAATTATGTAGCAGAAATAAAAATTAGTAATTAACAAATAAAATTGGGAGATGAGGAAGAGAGGGGATAGTAAATCTCTTCTGTCATAGTGAGAAGATATTAGATTTTATCCAAATTATTGAATGAATAAATAGCTGTATGAGAATAGTATTTAGTGTTTTGAGGCTAACTGCCAGAAGTGTAAACCTATAAGGTTAAAAAGATTACTTACATGATATACAACTGAGGGTTGAGAAGAAAAGAAAAGGGATAATTTTACTTGTTTAAATTTATTTCAAATATGTGTAATATTTTATGATATAATTTTAACTGAAAAATGTCTGTATAATACGATCTCAACTCCTGATATAAATCTTTCTTTAGTGTAAACAGTGCCCTTAGTCCTTTAGATGGATGGTCATAATCTAGAATCATTTTTGTGGACTTACTTTTCCTGCTGTTTATAAGACTGTGGTTGATTTTATTAGCCAGTATGATATTCACTCTACTGAGAACTTTGAGATACACTCCTGTTTTAGTGCCCTGTCATAAAAATATCTTTGTCTCATAGATAAACTGTGTCTTTTCTTTCTCAAGAAAATAAAAATTGTGAGGCCTTTAGCTCCCAAGAAACTTAAAGCCGTTGCTCATCAATTACCTAAGAGTACTAGGTAGCTGTAAGCTCGCCTAGGTGCCTTAACTTTCATATCATCTTTTTTCTGGTTTTATTCCTTTTACTCCCATTGACAAATAAGGCATTTTGAAAGCTTCCTTAAGTGCTTGAATTTGTGGAAATCTTACTGATGTTAAATACACAAAAAATTATTAGTTTTACTGGTGGCTCTGGTAGGAGACCCATTTCAATCCTTGGGTCAGGAAAATACCCTGGAGAAGGAAATGGCAGCCCTCTCCAGTATTTTTGCCAGAGAAGTCTTATGGACAGAGGAGCCTGGTGGGCTACAGTCCATGGGGTTGCAAAAGAGTCATACATGACTTAGCAACTAAACAACAACAACAAATCATAACAAAGGTTTATTCCAATCATAACTGTATCCACATTTTCCCCTAACACATTTTAACTTAATCCTACCAATTAGGTATAATGTATATCCACATCTCTACCAGAGTGCTATGTATGTCACAGGTGCCCAAAAAACATTTCCACGTTGAACTGATTTAATCATGGTTACCACTGTTTTTCAATTTATGGTCAGCAGTAAAAATGTTTCCCAAGTTACATATAAACAAAAGAAGAGTGTTTTACCTCTTAGCTACTTTTATATGTGCTAATAAAATTCTCCTGAAAGAAACAAGGCAAATATAAAAGACTAGCTTGTGATTCATAAACATATAATATTGCAGTTGCCGTTCGCTGGATTACTTTAAATGCAGTTTTGACTTCTAGAAGTGAGGATGTAATATGGACAATAAAAATCCTTCTGATATAATCTATCATGAATGATATACATTAGTGAGATGCCTTTTTTCTACAAACTACATCTAAGAAATATCTGAAGCTAAACAGAGACGAGAGGGAAAAAACCCACAAAATTCTAAAATCCTTTGAGAAAAATCAATTTCTACATCTTTAATTTAGAGCCCAATCTGCCGAAACACTCACTAGCCTCACAAATGGAAGTTTGTATTCAAGGCTTATTGAGCAGAGATGTTTTCCTGTTTCACCTCAGTCATAGAAGTACTTTGAAAAAATGACATTGTATCATTAATTCATAGTGAAGGATCAGTGCTTCAGTATCACTCAGATCTTTCTTTTTCTCAGAGACAGGCACACCAATGTCCCTTAACATCCTGGGAAGGTGATGATATCAACAGAGTAGGATATTTTGTTTGTTTGTTTGTTTGTAGAGGTACAAGGTAAGTCTGGTCCATGGTATGATATGGAAACCACAGGCTGGCACACCTGTCCTCAAATTTTACACCCACCAGCCTGAAGCACAACATAGGAAGTTCCCACTATACAGTTAGGTCTGGAAAACAAATTTATTGTTCCCAAAGTGGAAAGTGGGGGTGGGGGAGGAAGGGATAAATTAGGAGTTTGGGATTAGCAGATATTTGTTGTTCAGCCACTAAGTCATGTCCGATTCTTTGCAACCCCATGGACTGCAGCATGCCAGGCATCCTTATCCTTCACCATCTCCCAGAACCTGATCAAACTCATGTCCATCGAGTCAGTGATGCCATCCAACCGTTTCATTTTCTGCCATTCCCTTCTCCTCCTGCCTTCAATCTTTTCCAGTATCAGGGTCTTTTCCAATGATTTGGCTCTTTGCATCAGGTGGCCAAAGTATTAGAGTTTCAGCTTTAGCAGACACAAACTACCATATATAAAATAGATAAACAAAAGGTCCTACTGCATAGCACAGGGTACTATATTCAGTATTTTGTAGTAAACTATAATGGAAACGAATCTGAAGAAGATATATATATATATTATATATATATGATATGATATATGTGTGATATAAAAGATATATATATGATATGTATAACTGAATCACTTTGCTGTACACAAGAAACTAATACAACATTATCAATCAACTATACTTCAATAAAAAATAAATAAAATGTATGATTAAAAAATTAAGTTAGTTCTTTAGGTCCTGGCATCATCAGCGAAAGGCTGAAATTAATATAATAGTCGCTTTCCTGAGATACCATATTTAGATATTGGCAGCCATTGACATAAATATATGCATTTGAAAAGATATCAAGCAACCGGTAGACATTAAAAATAAGAAAAAGGGTAGGGATTTTTCTCCTGGTGTGAAGGAAGCAGGATAAGTATGACAGCAGAGAGGAAAGACCCAGGGATGGGACAGAATGAAGAGCCATGAGCCACTTTAAGAAGTGAGAGACACTGAAAAGAGGGAGAAGAGCCAAGAGGGAAGGGGAAGTAGCTTGATTCCTAAACATTTCAGATTTTTCTGTGGTCCCTCATGCATATTGAAATATAAAATGGTAAATGAAAGGTAAAACTGATCATAGAACACAGTAGAATTTGATTAGAATTTGTAGCTTATTATAATGCAGAGGAAGGCGGAGCACCAAAGAATTGATGCCTTTGAACTGTGGTGCTGGAGAAGACTCCTGAGAGTCCCTTGGACAGCAAGGAGATCAAACCAGTCAATCTTAAGGGAAATTAACCCTAAATACTTGTTGGAAGGACTGATGCTGAAGCTGAAACTCTAGTATTTTGGTCATCTGATGAGAACAGCTAACTCATTAGAAAAGTCCCTGATGTAGGGAAAGATTGAGGGCAGGAGGAGAAGAGGGCATCAGAGGATGAGATGACTGGATGGCATCACCGATGCAATGGACATGAACTTGGCAAACTTTGGGAGATGGTGAGTGACAGGGAGGCCTGGCGTGCTGCAGTCCATGGGGTTGCAAAGAGTCAGACACGACTGGGCAACTGAACAACAAAGACCTAAAGCAGGAAGATAAATCACAATCATTTGTAAGCAACAGCCATTTACTTTTTCTTGAGGAAACACTTTTTGACCAGAGCAAGACAACCCCTAAGAGAAAATAGTCATACAGAATGATCAATTCTGAGTGAACTTCTAAAGAAAATGAAACCTGAAACTACTTCTTGAAAAAGAACACTCAATTATGAGTAAAACATCAGCAATGATTCTCAACTCTTACTGCATATCAGAGTCATCTGGGAAGTTTTAAATACTACTTATGAATCCGAAGACTCGGCCCCTTCCAAAGATTCTAATTTAACTAGGCTCAAATGGGACCCAGGCCTCTACATTTTTAAAGCTCCCTGAGCAATTCTAATGCATAGCTAGAGTTGCAAACACCAGGAGAAACCATGATGCAAGCTTTAGGGTCAGCAGCAATTCTTTTTTCTTCTCATTTCTTTTTACCACTAAACTGTTGAAATCACCATTCACAATACCATTCACAGGGGTGCTCTAGAATTTCCTTCCTGTTGCATGGCAGACCCAGATTTAACCAATTTGACGAGGACAAATTATTCAATTTTAAATGGTACACTTGTGTTGAGATTCTCATTATTGTTTTTTTAAGTGTGTTGACCACAAAGGATAGTTTGTTTTGAAAACATTTTAGTTTTTCAAACCAGTGACTGTTTGGTTGTGGGTGGGGAGTAGGACAGATGATAGGGTAGTGTATACCCTTTATTATATTCTTTGTATATTCTTTATTGTAAAGTAGCATGAGAAAACAATGGGGAGTGGATAAGTTCACTATCTTGACAGTGATGATGATTTTATGGGTATACAGATATGTGAGAACTTATCAAGTTGTTCACTTTAAAAGTGTGCCTTTTATTGAATGTCAATTACAACTCAATAAAGTTTAACATATAAAAACTCACACTATAGTCTCTTATGACTTACATAAAAGGTTTTCAAAAAGCATTAAATTATTTTATATCTTCAAATCAGTGTCTAAGTGTCTTTAAATATCTGGAAATTTGAAATCAATAGTGAGAAGAAAGATCTCATGCCCAAAGCAACTTTCCTACTGCTGCTGGTGCTGCTGCTAAGTTGCTTCAGTCGTGTCCAACTCTGTGTGACCCCAGAGACGGCAGCCCACCAGGTTCCCCCGTCCCTGGCATTCTCCAGGCAAGAACACTGGAGTGGGTTGCCATTTCCTTCTCCAATGCATGAAAGTGAAAAATGAAAGTGAAATCGCTCAGTCGTGTCCGACTCTTAGTGATCCCATGGACTGCAGCCTACCAGGCTCCTCCATCCATGGGATTTTCCAGGCAAGAGTACTGGAGTGGGCTGTCATTGCCTTCTCCGATCTCTCCTACTACCCTATGATAATACCTGAAACTCCTTTAAGTGGTTGAAGCCAAATCCATGAATGTTATTTGGAAACTGTGATGTCCTTATAACAGTCGTCGTACAAGTGCCATGAATTCATACCTATCTCCTACAGAAAGAAAGACTCTCACAAAAACAGTAAATCTGGGATAGAAGGAAAGTGAGAAAATTAGGAGCACAGAGGCTACCCAGTTTACATTAGGAAGCTCTGGACATCCAAGTGGTTGGCATGGTGAAAGTGCTGTGATGGCAAAGGTATCTCAACAGAAATTATAGTTATCACAAAACTACAAATGCCAGAAATAGCATCATCTATAAACTAACCCTTACTGGTTTTACTGCTGCTAACTGCTAAGTCACTTCAGTCGTGTCCGACTCTGTGCGACCCCATAGATGGCAGCCCACCAGGCTCCCACGTCCCTGGGATTCTCCAGGCAAGAACACTGGAGTGGGTTGCCATTTCCTTCTCCAATGCATGAAAGTGAAAAGTGAAAGGGAAGTCGCTCAGTCGTATCCAACTCTTAGCGACCCCATGGACTTCAGCCTACCAGGCTCCTCCATCCATGGGATTTTCCAGGCAAGAGTACTGGTGTGGGGTGCCATTGCCTTCTCCGTTTTTACTGGCACTGCTAAAACATTTGTTCTCTAGGAGTACTTTTATGAATAGTCCTTAAATAATCAATATCCTTGTGATTGTTCAGAAGGCTTTTTACTTATTGATGTTCTTCAAATGCATTACTCTCCTTAAATATAGAAAGCAGAAGATAAAATTGTCACTTTGATAAGGATTGACTAGGTTCTATTAAATTTCATATGCACATAGTCAAAGAGGCAGATGCTGGGATATGCAGTCTCAAAATCTCCACATAAATATCAGAGTAAGAACCGCACATAACAGAGAAGTTCTAACTTAGTAAAACCCCACTGGTGGCTCTATGGTGAAACAATATGAACAGAAGATAAGTTTAAAATGAAGAAAACATTCTGAAGCTGGTAGTTTTCAATTAATACTATAAAATAAAGTGTTTATGTTATCACAGTTCTTTGATTTTTAAAAAAAATACATACGTATTTTTAAAAACGTCTTCCAAGACTACCAAATTCCAGGTTATATTCATTGGAAATGACAGGGGCTAAATTTATATCATTTTCCACTGATAGGCAAAAATCATCTTTTGTGTTAGCCTAGTAAATCATCTATAGTACAGAGTAGTTTATAGTCCATCCAGAGATATCTAGTAGGATATCAAAGAGTACTTATAATCATGCATGAGAGTAAAAGGAAACACTTGAACTGGGAAGAAAAACTTCTGTCACTCTAGTTGTTTCTAATGGTTTTCCCAGAGTAAAGGCTTTAATGGAGATTTTTAGTATTATTCTTAATTAGATGAGGCACCTCTAGGGAGCTGGTCTCTTGTGAATCAGATTCATTTACTGAGAACCATGAGTGTGTTCACAAGGAAAAATAAAAACTGTAGTGGGAAAGTATATTCTGCAAAGAACTCTTGTTTCCAAAATTCTATACTTATTCAGTTGAATGAATTTATTTATAATATTTATTTTGTGTTTTTTATATTAAGTCTTTCCATGGCCAGCCAGGGGAACAAACCACTGGTTTGCCTTTTCAGGGAGTACCTCCTATTACCCAATATTCTCTCATCTTTCTCCCTTACCTCATTAATACATACCTGTCTTTTATTTCACACCTCTGTATCTGTGTTCTATCAGATAATCTGACCATCTGTTTTTTCTATTTCAACTAAAGACATAGCTGACAATGTATGAGGCCTACTGGAGAATATTTTTTGCATTTCCTGACAAGGGTCATAAATTCCTCGGACAAAAGCAGCAAAGAAATTTTACACCTAATGAAAGGCCCTAGAAGTCTCTCAAGATTTCTTCAAACAAGATAGCTTTTCATTGCCCTCAAATAGGACCACATAGGTACCCTAAGGCATCCCTAGTACTCTTATAGATAACATGTGCTCCTAAGCATTCATTCACCAAATGAAGTATTGTTTAACTAAATGAGAGAGAGAAAAAGAGCCAAAGGATTGATCCCACTGAAAATACATATGAGACAGGAAGACAAAGTCTGAGTCATGATCAGAGAAATAGAAAGGGAGCCAAGCTAGAACTGACTTGCAGAATCTAGTGGGGAAAGGATTCCACAGATAATTGGGATTATTTTATAGTGTCAAATCCTACAACTCTAGAGATAAAGGAAACAAGGACTAAAAATGGCATTGATTGGTTATTAGGAGCTCATTATAATCTCCAAAAGAGCATTTGTTTATATATTTTCTTGCTTCCTTATTTTAACTTATTTATGTAATGTGATAAGAGCATAAAACCAGATGGTAAAAATTTAAGGAATTCGAGAAAGTAGGAAAAATGGTAACGGTGAAGCCAGACTACTCATAAGGTGTTTGGCTTAAAGAAAGAAAAATGGATTAATGTGCAAAGTGTTGACAGTCTCTAGAGAAAGGATATTTCTGCAGATGGGAGAAAACTGAGAATGTTTATACCCAAAAGAAACCAGTTGAGTAGGAAAGATGGAAGCAGAGAAAATAAGGAATTTGAAGCCAAACTAAGGAAGGTAGAAGGTGGAAATAGAAAATAAGGTTTAGAAATAAGGGCATGAACTATATAATTTAAAGAAATAAATATGGGGGAAATCATGAAATTAAAATGTAAGGATATGGGAAAAGGAAGAAGCAAACCTTTAAATCATAAAGCAAAAATTGAGATCATTCTCACAATTTGGAATAATGGTAGGAGGCTGAGCAAAATTTAAAATCTTTAGAAGGACATATCAATAAATAAAGAAAACGTATTTCCTTTGAAAAATTATAAAGTCCAACAAAAATGGAAACAAAAATCTTAAAACCTAAAGAAATGAAATGTGAAAGAAACAAGTGTGAAGGTGAAAATGTAATGAATCTAGCTATCAAATCTATACATGTTGAAATTTTATTTATTCTTCTCAATACTTTTAACTGTAAAGCATAAATTCAGTGGTCAGAAGCCATGAATTTCAGAGATAAGATTGATAAATATAGTCTAAGTAACATGGAGGAGAAGGGGACAACAGAGGATGAGATGGCTGGATGGCATCACTGACTCGATGCACATGAGTTTGGGTGAATTCCGGGAGTTGGTGATGGACAGGGAGGCCTGGCGTGCTGCAATTCATGGGGGTCACAAACAGTCGAACACGACTGAGCAACTGAACAGAACTGAACCACTAGTTTTCTCCATGGTCTTTATATAATAACACTTGGACATGCTCAATTGTGTCAAACTTCATGACCCCCATGGACTGTAGCCCATCAGGCTCCTCTGTCCATGGAACTTTAAGTCTAACCACTTCAGCTGTAACTCTATGGGTGAATATGTGTGTGTATGTATGTGGTCTTACATCATACTTTTAGCAGAAGACTGAAAGGGAAATACAAATTTTAAGCCAAACACATTAATCAAACATTGAGAAGTTGGCTGGCAAGAAAGGAGAGTTACAGTAATCGTTCGGGATTGGGACATTTAGGAAAAGTTGTGTATTGGTAACAATTGCTGAAAGAGGGAAGGAAAAGAAAGATATAAATTTTTGGTTCTGAGCTCTACTCAGGGCAAGCAGAAAAATACTAAGGAGTAAGTAATTCCTTGAAAGGAACAAGGAAATTATATCATCCCTGCTGCTCAAACACAATAAAAGCCAGGACACAATGCATTGTGAAGTTTTTGGACAGTAGAAAGACAGAAGCATTCATTCTATTTTGTCACATGGACTATTTAGTACAGGAATGGCATGCTTGTTGCTCAATTTTGCTTACCAAAAATGTCAGGAGGAATTTAGGAGCCCATGAAAATCTGTAAACTAATGAGCAGGGCACAGAAACATTTGTTTCTAAGGCACAGCTGGGGAAAACAAATTTATCTACCAAACACACTCAGAATTGTAGCCTGGTTGAAATATATTGGTTTCACCTAAAATGTTGTGATTATGAATGTTCTTACGGGCTTCATCAGAAACAATCTGGTCTCCTTTCTCCACTCTCCTTGATTTGAATCCCGTCTTTTGGTTGACAGTTCCCATTTCCCTTCCTTATTTCTGGTCTTTCCTCTAGAGCTTCATTTGCATTACAGGACAAATTTTCTCAGCTATCATCTCATATATAGCATGATTAAGTTTGTGCTCACCTTTTACCATCTTCAATTCCCCACTTCTTTGTCCCTGATCCAAATTTCCCAGTCTTCAGAAACCTTTGGGTACGAACATGCATGATTTGTTAATATTCAAATTTCAATTCACATCTGCAAAGACAGGACTTCATGTTGATTAAGAGTTTCTCCAAGTCCCTTAAACATTTCCCAGACTCTCTGGAAAGTGTCCCATATCTCCGAAGCTCTCACAGTGCCACAGGGATGTGCACAACTGCAAAGAATGCTCCTTTCCCCTATTGTATAAAATACCCCTCCTCCAGGAGAAACAGATAACATGTTTCATGGGATCCTTCAGTGAAAAGGAATCCTCCCAAATCAGTCTCTAGCCTCTCTACTTTGATGACTCAGACTTAATCCTTGAACTGGACCAAAGAACATGTGCCACACCCTCCTCTCATTGCCCCAGTATCATGTGCTTTCCTTAGTCATCTTGGACAGAAAGCTTTCTCCTCCAAGCAAGTAAAACTGTCAGACACTTTCCTAAAGGAGATACTACAGTTAAGTCTCTATGTAAGTCTTGTCCAGTTTAGGTACAGCTGGACTTGTCCTCCTAGAAGGCAGGGACACCTAGGCTCTCATTCCCTTAAGCTATAAAACTGGATTCCACTTTTGATACAGTCTCTTCTATTCCACATAGCCAAACCATCCAAGACTCATTTGTCCTTCAGTCTCTAGATATATGAGAATAATTTGATGGTGTTCAGAGCCAGCTCATACTGACTGACAAAAGTCAACTGTGATTGTCAGGAGTCTGGTGAGCCAGTTAATCTTAAATTGGCAGCTTGAATTCAGTCATTGTGAAAGTATTTACACCATGGAAAGTGGGAAAACTATCAAATCAGGGCTTTCCCCCCTAGAGAGTCAACTGTTAAATATTTACCAGCACATCACTGGATAAATCCACTATTTTCATGTAGAATGGTACAATTCATTAATACTCAAACCTCCACAGTAATCTGTCAGCTGTTCTTCTTGTCTTTTTTTTCCATCTCACATCCACTCATCCAAATCAAATCACTGAACATTTTAAGATTTACATTAGTTCCTATTGCCAAGGGGCTCAAATGTAAATATGAAGTCTTTCAATATGTTGCTGTCTATCTTTAAAAATGGGTTACAAGAGATAACCCATGTAATGTACTTAGCACAATGCTTTGGGCCTTAGCAACCATTCAGTAAATACTGGCTGTTTGTCAGTATTATTTTTATTAGCACTAATTCGCTATGCATTAAGTTCATCTTCACTTGCATTTTAAAAAACCTCCATATTATTCTTTGATACACTGAAGTCTTTATATCTACAAGTTTATTATCCAGCTGAAGTGTTCTATTCTCCTTTCCCTTAACAAATATTTTCAGATACAGAGCAATCCTTAGCTTTCTCAAGAGTATATTCTGAATAACACCAGATCACAATTATCTGTCCAGTTTCTGAATCCCTTTAGTGCTTTTTTTTTTTTACCAAGCCATTAGCAATTGTAAATACAGTACCACTAATATTGCTCTGGGATTTTATTTTTTGTACATCTATTGTTTTTCATGATAAAGCATGAGTTCCTTTAGAAACTTAATATCAACTTTTGAGGACGATTTTATATACATATGTATATGGCTGTAGCCTTCATCTGTTCTTAACCACTTTCAATAAAATATCGTTCATGAGTGTGGATGTTGTGTACAGTAAGCCTGCTCGATCAAACACAGTCCATGACTCGTGAGCCTTCTATGATGCATTCTACTTTTCACCTGGGAGAAAACAGAACTGTAAGGCAGAAACTGTTACCTCCTTCCAAGCTCTGACCTCTTTGGTACATCCTTATCTTCTTTTATCGCTAAGGCCAAATTAAAAATAATTAAAATATGAAGCAGTTTTCATTTATTTTTATTACTTCATAATTCCAGCCGTTTATAACTCATTTAAAAGTTGCCCATAAATATCAAGATTATGTGGCAATAAAAGTAATTAAAAAACAGAAGTTAAAACAATGCAAATGGCAAATACTTCCCAAACTTAATATGAACACTGTCAGCAGAAAGGAAGCCCAAACTCAGAAGGGAAGATACGCAACTCACGTTGGAATTTCAATGTCATGAATATGCAGTCAAAGTCCATTCCCAACAAAGACAGTGAGGGAATTTGCTTTCCATGGCTAACAACCTCCATGTGACCAAATAGGCCCTGATCCATCAAAGGAGGAAAGCTAAGCACACTCATTAGCTCCATGTCTATTCTGACTGCAGTTGTTCCCTTGGGATCTTTTCAGGATTGAATATTAAATCCATCAATATGTTCTCTATTCAAACCCAGATGAGAAAAGGTTTATGGAAATTGCAGGGTCCAAGATGAAGGTGATGAAACAACTTATCCAATTCTAAACTTAAAAGATACAATTTAGCCTGTTAACTTAGAGAAGAGAAAGTTATTTTTCTCCCAAAATATATATCATATATACTGTATTTATATGTAAGAGTGGCAGGGATGTAAGCATATTCTTATGTGTGTGGATGCATTTCTTTCATTGATGGACTATTTGATGAGCCATTAATGCAGTCTTTGAGCTATAAGCAACTAGGCATAAAGATCGATAAGTTAATGTCAGCCTTGTTTGAAAAACACAATGACTTCATCACCTTCAAATCATTTCTTTGGATCAGAATTACTCTTAGGGGTTAAAATATTATTTCCAAAAAGCACTTGATAATATCCATAGGTATACCAAAATGAGGATAAGCATGGAGAAAGCCACAGTCTCCTAATATGTTAATCACAAACAATAATTGGAACCGTGGTTTTTACCATCTCAAGGAAATCATAATGTATTTTTGCAGTCTTGACATCCTCATGATTCTAATAATGCCTACAACCCTAGCTAATAACTATGCATGTATTTCTAGAAATAATATATATATATATACATATATAAAGTGTATATATATATTTTGCTGCCCCATGCAGGATTTTAATTCCTGACCAGGGATGGAACCCATGCTCCCTGCACTGGAGGCAGAGCCTTAACCACCAGGGAAGTCTCTAGAAATGATATTTTTATTAAGAAATTTTTCATAATCATTATTAACAAAGAGGAATGTTTTTTCTGAGTAACAACCTAGTTTTTAATCACCAGCATGTGCTGCTGATTTCAATGATGTCAATGGAGAGGCAAAATCAGTAGTCAGATTGCAGCAACTAACTTAACAAAGGGCTTCCCTGGTGGCTCAGATGGTGAAGAGGAATTCACCTGCAATGAGCAGACCTGGGTTTGATCCCTGGGCTAGAAAGATCTCCTGGAGAAGGGAATGGCTACCCACTCCAGTATTCTTCCCTAGAGAATTCCATGGACAGAGGACCCTGGTGGGTTAAGTCCATGGAGTCACAGGGTTGAACACACTTTCAGATTCAACAAAAATGACTAATTTTAAAAAGATTAGTGGAAAATGAAAGATGCCCGTTGACTTGCATTTACATCTGCTGATGTAGCAGGAGGACATTAATAAGCACAATTTTTTAGTTAATTAAATCAAATTCTATTACTTAAATTTCTAAGTTAAAGATTCTTCATCTAGGGAAGAAGTCAAAAGTGTTCTTTCAGGCAAGCTCCATTGCAAAGCTAGCAGTTCCCTGCTTTTAGTCACAAAATGTCGCAGACTAAGAATGACAGGGCAATTGAATTTTCATGGATTGGATTAGGGCTGATTCTACAGGAGGGAGAGTTTACTACCAATGTTGCAATCTATGATAATGAAATGAAATATTTAAATTAAATATCAGGTTCAGCACAGCTTCCCTGCAAGATGGCCCTGGAAGCTGTTTCTGAATTTCTCAATACAGTACATCACCCCCTACATAAATTGCACATTTATGCAAATGAAGCTGCAAAAATGCAAGAATATGGAGTGCAAATTTCTTTTTTATCCATCTGAAGCACTGATTCAAACCACCATAAGAAGAAAGTGTAGTATTTATTTCAACATCAACTTTTGGAAAAGATTGCCTTTATTAAGTTTTTTTAAAGGAAAGAAGAAATGAAGAAAAAGAAAAAACAATCACAGTGAACCTTTTTCTTAAGTAGCTGTTTTCCATGTACCTCATTCAAATGTAGAAACTGAAGGCAGAAGCCTGTTATCAGATAAAAAGGTAAAATTGCATTTTAACATCCTTAGATGCAATCTATATCTTTTTCTTCTCTTCTGCTCTATTTATTCGTAGACCCTTCACAACTTCACTCAAAATATGTTACCAAATCACTGACTCTACAAACAGAATTTTTCAAAGCCTTACAACTGCACTGAGGAAGCAATTCTAAAAATTCAATACAATGATGAGAAGATACATCCTGTACATAAAACTCTAGTAACTACTGATGGCACTGGAGGGCAAGACAGAATTAGGGTTTTACTTCATCTACTGACAGCTTGAACTTACAGGGGTGGGAAAAAAAAAACAAAGCTTTTATTACCAAAATGAATGAAAGGCAAAGCAATTTAAATTTAGGTACAGGTAAAAGTTATAGAAGAACCAGTTTTCAAAAGCCAGGGAACGGTGAGGAACTTTTGAATCTGTCTATACCCCACACAAAGTTTGGGTCCACAGCACGGCTACTGTCATTCCAGTTACCACTACTTTTGAGTATCTGTTTCCCATTTAATGCAGACAATCAAGAGTTCACTCAATGAGCATTTATTAGCTGCCTATCCTGCTGATATCATATTCCATGACCTATAAGCAAGATAGGGTTTAAGACAAACATATGTAAGTCCAAATAGCACGTACTATTTGCTTTATGCACAGGGCACCTTGAAAATCCCCGCTGTTATTCATCTTAGCCATTAGAGGAAGAGCGTGACTGATTTCACACTATCTATAAGATAATGCCATATCTTTACCAAGTAGAAATTTCTTGGCTTGGGGGAAAAAAGTCGATAATTCTTTCAATATCATTTGTTCATTTGTATATTTTTTTTGTAACTTGTTCAAATACAGAAGTGAGCATGTTTGCTTTTTTATTTTTTAATACCATAATTTCCAATACTTCTACTACTGGTATGATACTGGTATCATTTCCAATACTTCTATAACTAGTATAGTTCAGTTTCAGTAACTGGGCTTCCCTGGTGGCTCAGCTGTGAAGAATCTGCCTGCCAAGCAGGAGATGTGAGTTTGATCCCTAGGTAGGGAAGAGTCCTCTGGTTTGGAGAAGGAAATGGCAACCCACTCCAGTATTCTTACCTGGACAATCCTGTGGACAGAGGAGACTGGCAGGCTACAGTCCATGGTGTCACAAGGGTCGGACATGACTTAGCAACTAAACAACAACAAAATACTAATACAATTAATACTGAGCTTTGACATTCAACCATTGTTCTTTTTTCCAACTACCATTATTTTTTTAAATCACCACGATTTATTCCATTTGAATTCCACTAGCTACATTCAACTAATCAGAATTCTATCACCTAAAAATATTTTATTTATATTCAAGCCTATGGCTTTTGCGTATATATGCACATACATAATTTTTAAGTAATAGATATTTTCAAAAGTAATTTACAAATATATACACATATTTATGACACATAAATATACATAAGTGTCTTAAACAAATAAGACATTTACTTGTTTTTCACTATAGCATAAATATTTTTCTATGACAATACAATAATGGTATAAACTTTCCTAATGACTGCAAAATAGTTTATTGTAAAATTTTTCAATAATAAATTAGAAAATGCATTTGACTAATTTAACAAATTTATTGCTAAATATACAAGTTAATTCAAGAACAAATATTCAGTTTTTACTATGGATCATACACTATTCCAAGAATTTGAAATACAGCAAAGAACAAAAACAAAATTTTTGCCCTCCTGAAGCTTACATCCTAGTTTTGTTTCTACTCCAATAAAATTTTATACTTAATTGCAAAAAGCTTTCAAGCTGCAGAGAAATTCAATAATTACTTCTGTGTGTAAAGTAAGCAGAGAGATTGCATTATGGTTTGGGATTACCAAGAGGTCCCTTGAGGGACAGGATGTTTCTGCTGCCATATATTCTATTTCTTCAGTTATCTATTCCCAAGATATACATTTCCAGTATCTATTCTCTTTAAGAACCAAAGAAGGAGGTGGAGGAGGAGGATGCTCTGTAAATGCACCTTCAAGAGATCTTGCCTCCCTTCCCTCCTCCCCCCATTCCAATGAGACTATTTTCCTTGGCTCTTCCTATGTAAAAAAATCTAGATCACTGACTGAACAGTGGTGACTTGAAGAACTAATCCCTGTTTCAAGATTTGCTCCTTCCCTATAATTGGCTGCAGGACACTTTTGTTTCAAATGAACTCTCACATACTGGGTTGTGGTCAGCACAACCTGCTCACAATCAAGTAACCAACGTTATTTATAGTATCACTCCAGCTCTCTGTACTTGTATGTGTTTGTGTGTGTGTGTGTAAGTTCCTTAGATGGCAGATGCTGTCATATAGACATGTTTTAAGGTCTGAAACCTATACGTGCTAAGCTCCTCCCCTTCAGAGAAGAAAAAGAGACCCAAAGACATTAAAATTTATCATTAGAAGGATGAACATGTCTGAAAACTCTAATTTGAAAAGATACATGCATCCCAATGTTCATAGCAGCACAATTTACAAAAACCAGGACATGGAAGCAACCTAAATGTCCATCGACAGATGAATAGATAAAGAAGATGTGGTACATATATACAATGGAATATTACTCAGCTATAAAAAAAAATGAAATAATGCCATTTGCAGCAACATGGATGGACCTAGGGACTAAGTGAAGTAAGTCAGACAGAGAGAGACAAATATCACACGATATCACTTATAGGTGGAATGCGTGTATCTAAAAATGATACGAATGAACTTTTTACAAAACAGAAATAGATGCACAGATATAGAAAACAAACTTATGGGTACCAAAGGGGAAAGGGGAAGGAAGGATAAATTAGGAGTTTGGGAGTAACAGATGCATGCTACTATATATAAAATAGGGAAATATCAAGGACCTATATCACAGAATATCACAAGCTACATTTGATAGCTAATAATAAACTATAATGGAAAATAATCTGGGAAAGAATATACATATATATATATATATATATATGCTTTGCTGTACACCTGAAACTAACCAACATTGAAAATCAACTATACTTCAAATATATATATATATAAATATTACTTTTAAAAAGATGCACATGACTGACAAACCTGGATATTTTTTCTACTGAATAGACCATGTTTCTGTAATTCATGGGCCCCATGGTTGACTCTGACGCTCCTTGTAACACGTCTAGCCTTGTTACGCCCTTCTTCTGAGTATAAGAACGAGCAGGTAACAGTGCCAGACACTCAGCTGAATACCAGTGAGGGTGAGCACAGGAAACATAACACGGTAAGAGAAGGCTTTCCTCTCTCCAGCTCAGCAACCCCCTCCACACATGCAAACACAGACCTCGAAAAACAATGCTACTGTCAGCGAACACTAAGTAGACGGAGATGTCAGCAGACATCAGGAAACCGCCCGACATAAAGGTGGCACACTGTGGCCGTGGTTTGTCCTTGGGTTCTCCTTCTGCAAGGTCCTGGGAACCAGACGTGGTACTTCAGATGATGCCTTAGGAACAGAGAAACTGCTCTGGTGGCCGTGAATGCTGCGCCTTTCAGGAGTGACATAGAGACTCCCCAGCTTGACAGTGAGGTGATACAATCCCAAGCATTGGCCTAAGATTATACCTGGGCACGCTTCTGATTAAAGGGGCCACACCTAGACTCTGGACCAGTGAGAGTGAGGACACATTGGGGCTGAACTATGGGTGAGCCCCCTTGGGATTCCAAATGCTCTGAGAGCTGTCCTTGGGGCAGAGAGAAGACATAAGTTTGAGTGGTAAGGTGGGAGGGCAGCCATATTAACTTTTATTTTAAAAAGAATTGTGCCTTCTGCTCATTATCCAAGGTGATGAAATAGTGCATTTAGGTTACATGAAGTGGCTCTTATTGAAGAACATGTATGTTTTTTCATGTGCTCTCAAAAAAGCATTCCACAATGCTGCAGAGAATTATACAAACAAGCATGCATATACAGACTGTATATGTATATACATGTATATATATAATTATACTTATAAATAATGCTTTCTGTAACTTAAGTTAGGAACATAGAATATATACAAGTATTTACATTCAGAATTTGACTACACTACTCTGAAATTTATTTTAAACTATTTAAAGTAGTAAAATTGTCAGATATATACCACATAAGTAATAGAATTTCTTTCTAATTTAAGCTTCTGAGGCCATAAAACAATATACTAATTCCTTTTCTGCAAAAATTCTTCTAAATTGTACATCCAAAAACCACTCCTAAAGGAGTTTTATTTTAGATTTGAACTGCTCAAGACAGGTCATTACAAAGCAAAACAAACCAGTAATGTGTAGACAACATTTTTTCTTTCAGAAATATTTTTAAAATATTTAAATCATCTAGATTTTAATTCATAATTTTAAATGCATACATTTAAAATTAGCAAAGAATACTCTAATAATTTGAATGGTCTCTAAGAAAATATATCATCTTCTTCTTAATGTTCACAAATGTCAGGGATTTTTCTTTTATTTCATTGTTACTCAACTCAAATAAATAACTTCTGAATAAACCCTGTTTGAAATATGACTGATCAAGAAAGACAAGGAAAGGCTGAGCAAAGTTTTACACATCTGGAAAGACTAAGTAGATTTGACAACTAAATGCAATGTGAGATTCCCAATTGGATTCTGTGGCAAAAAAAAAAAAAAAAGGAAATGAATAGGAAAATTGTTGGGATTCAAATACCATCTATAATTTAGCTAATAAGATTTTCCAGTATTAACTTCCTAGTTTTGATCATTGTACTATGTTTATGTAATATGTTAACATTAGGGGAAGCTGCTGCTGCTGCTGCTGCTAAGTCACTTCAGTCGTGTCCAACTCTGTGCAACCCCATAGACGGCAGCCCACCAGGCTCCATCCCTGGGATTCTCCAGGCAAGAACACTGGAGTGGGTTACTATTTCCTTCTCCGATGCATGAAAGTGAAAAGTGAAAGTGAAGTCACTCAGTCATGTCCGACTCTTCGAGACCCCATGGGCTGCAGCCTACCAGGCTCCTCCATCCATGGGAGTTTCCAGGCAAGAGTACTGGAGTGGGGTGCCATTGCCTTCTCCGAGGGGAAGTTGGGTGAAGGGTATTCAGAAATTGGCTAATATAGCTTTGCAAATTTTCTGTAAGTCTAAAATTATTCCAGGGATTTCCCTGGTGGCCTGATGGTTAAGAATCTGCTTGCCAACGCAGGGAACATGGGTCCCATCCCTGATCCCGAAAGATCCCACCTGCTGCAGAGCAACTAAGCCCCTGCACCACAACTACTGAGCCGGTACTTTAGAGGCTGGCAGCCAAAACTACTGAGCCCATGTACTGCAACCACTGAAGGCTGTGCACCCTAGAGCCTGGGCTCTGAAACAAACAGTATCCCCTACTTGCTGCAACTAGAGAAAGCCACATACAGCAACAAAGACCTAGAGCAGCCAAAAATAGAAATAAACAAATAAATAAATCTTTTAAAAAATTTATTCCAAATTTGGACCTCCTTGGCTTAAAGCTCAACATTCAGGAAATGAAGATCATGGCATCTGGCCCCATCACTTCATGGGAAATAGATGGGGAAACAGTGGAAACAGTGTCAGACTTTATTTTTGGGGGCTCCAAAATCACTGCAGATGGTGACTGCAGCCATGAAATTAAAAGACGCTTACTCCTTGGAAGGAAAGTTATGACCAACCTAGATACCATATTCAAAAGCAGGGACATTACTTTGCCAACAAAGGTTCATCTAGTCAAGGCTATGGTTTTTCCAGTGGTCATGTATGGATGTGAGAGTTGGACTGTGAAGAAGGCTGAGCACCGAAGAATTGATGCTTTTGAACTGTGGTGTTGGAGAAGACTCTTGAGAGTCCCTTGGACTGAAAGGACATCCAACCAGTCCATTCTGAAGGAGATCAGCCCTGGGATTTCTTTGGAAGGAATGATGCTGAAGCTGAAACTCCAGTACTTGGGCTACCTCATGCGAAGAGTTGACTCATTGGAAAAGACTCTGATGCTGGGAGGGATTGGGGGCAGGAGGAGAAGGGGATGACAGAGGATGAGATGGCTGGATGGCATCACTGACTTGATGGACGTGAGTCTGGGTGAACTCTGGGAGTTGGTGATGGACAGGGAGGCCTGGTGCGCTGCAATTCATGGGGTCCCAAAGAGTCGGACATGACTGAGCGACTGAACTGAACTGAACTGGTGGTCCAGCAGTTAAAATTCTTTGCTTCCACTGCAGGGGGCATGAGTTCAGTTCCTCGTCCAGGAAGATTCTGCATGCCACGAGGTATGCCCACCAGAAAATAAAATAATAAGTAAATGAAATAATTCCAAATTAAAAATATAAGCCAAATCCCTGGGCAGAAATGTCCTTTGTTTCCTTAGGCAATTGGGTAGATTTTAGCGGTAAATGAAATATCTCTCTATAGCATACCTAAGGGAAGATCTTGTGATCATGAGAAAAATAATTCCTCATCATCTGCAGAACACTGATTTGATGCCATCCTTTGCATGAATAAAAATATTTTTTATCATAACAAACAAAACATTTAGAAATTCAGCAATTAATGACTTCTAAAAACTGTGCTAATAATGACGATAACTGAAATTACTTCATTGTAGGCTATATTCTCTACATTATTATGTTAAGTTATAATTACCTTGTTTTTTCCTCCAGTAATTTTTTCTTTTAATAGTGTAGATTAAAAAGTGCTTTTTCAGACTGCATTCCACAGTGTTCTTTGGGATCTAGTCTTAACACCATAAACTACAGCAGAATCAGGAAATGGAGCCTAAAGGGACCCTACTTAAGGGAGTTTGCTAAAGAAATGATTAATGGATTTCAGCATGGAACAGTTTCCTTTTAAGTTTATGCTAAAGCATTAGCCCTGAAGGTTATGGTACTGGGAAATTTAAGTTCAATCTACTTTCATTGTAAATTGAGTGCAAAGGTCATAATTAAAGCCCATCTTCTGGTTCCCAAATTTTAGCTTCTCTAAATTATCTTTGGTTAACTAACACAATTACTCTCAAAGGGATGAGATATAATATCTAAAAAAATAAGATTGCCTTTACCCTGGTGGCTCAGATGGTAAAGCATCTGCCCGCAATGCGGAAGACCCGGGTTCAATCCCCGGGTTGGAAAGATCCCCTGGAGAAGGAAATGGCAACCCACTCCAGTACTCTTGCCTAGAAAATTCCATGGATGGAGGAGCCTGGTGGGCTACAGTCCAGGGGATCGCAAAGAATCAGACACGACTGAGTGACTTCACTTACTCACTTACCTTAGAAATTAAGCAACTTCAATATTTTAAGGTCACAATACATCATTCCTTACCCAAGTCAACTCTCCTCCTGGCCTTCCCCATGACATAATTCTACATTTCAGACTCGCACATGGCTTAAATTTTCAGACAGCAGCAGGCTCAAAGGAGAAGCAGTTGTAGTACTTAAAGGGGTACCTGAGTGTATAGTCATTGACTAGTAGACAAACTAACAATACTTAGTTCAGTAGATTGGCTAGTTTTTAATCCAAGAGAGAAAGAGGGCTATTGCAGGAGAAGGAAAACTTGGAAGTCCAAAAGTATAAGTTTCTGTCCACAGATGAAGGTAGGAGTAGGAGACTCAGCACCTGGGGAAGAGAGAGAGAGGGCAGCAGAAACATTCATGCAAACTTATCGCTCATAGCTGACTGGAGGAAAGCCTTCTAAAACTCCATCACAAAGATGATGGTACCTCTCTGAAGCAGTCAGGATGCCAGCAAGTTGTGCCATGTAAAGGAGAAAACAAATTCACAGCTGTGAATTATCTTGTTCCAGATCTCAGCCAATGCAAATCACAAGATGCTACCTAAAATATTAACATGATTTACTTGGACCTTTGAGCGCAAATAAAAATAAATGCCAAAGAACATTGTCATAAAGTTAATCAATGATGAATAATGGCTATTGTTGAAGGGGGAAAAAAAGCCTCAAAATTGTTTTGAAACCACAAATATCCCATCAAAGTTTACAATATAGTGCATGTATTACCAAGATAATTTTCTTCCAATTAGAATAATAGAATCAGACAAAACCAAAATGTTAGGGAAAAATACAAATAAATTATACAGTTGAATTATTACATACTTTAAGACTTTGGGTAGCAGAGGTAAACTAATACTTCCAGTCTTTTGAAAGCAGCTTTCTCCTACACTTGGGCAGCCCTTCCAGGAAATTTCTTGTCAGTCTTTGTGCCACTGTTTACATTTCCAGCTGGCTTTCCAGTTTCTTGAAACTACTTGGAAGAAACCATTACATCTTCTCAGATTGAAATTTTTAATTGGTATAAACAAAATTATCATATGATTTCAACACTTCCCCTTGCTACAGTGCTTTTTTCCAAAACTATTTAACTAATCATCCTTCTAAGGATTTGGCCCAAACATAATCACAGCTTCTTTGTTGAAACAATTTCTCACCTTTAAAAAAATAAGTTGGCAGAAGTGGCTTGGTTTTTACTGTATCTTATTTGTAGTGAATTTTTTTTTCCCCATAGATAATAGTTTTGGAGTCAAACCCAGTCTAAGGATCTATGAGATTGACCCCAGGGTTTCACCACTCCAGGCATGAATGGCTTCCTGTGTAAACACACATGGCCCATGTTCAGAAGTGTCCTGGGCTTGGCTTAATGCTCTGCCATCACCATCTGAAATTCTTAATAATTTTTGAGCAGGGACCTTGCATTTTCATTCTGCATTGGGTCTTGCAAATTATGTACCTGGCTCAAGGTAACACCTTCATTAAACAAGTCCTTGCCAGAAGACCCTGCTTAGGTCCTCAGAATTCCTACCAGGTTGGGTCTGATACTGAAGATATGAAAAGAGTCATTTTTCAGAATACTATTACAGATTTGCTTCTTAGCTTGAGCCAAGTTATAAAGGGACCAGGTAAGCAATGGGAGAAGAAAGGGTATATAAGCAGGAAGGGAGAGGAAAACTCTCGGAAGATGTTCTGCAGCTTTCTAAGATAGACAAAGAATTTAGGGGGATTCTAGATGACAGAACAAAACTCTAAATATCACTCTCTATTAACATATACCATAATCAAAGTCAGTTTGCACTGAAAAAGCAAATAAACAATTTTAGCTTGATGATCATAGCTTAAAAATTAGAAGGGACTTTAGAAATCATGTAGTTCAACCTTTTCATATTTCTGTGTCAACAGGAATATGAAGATGACAAAGCCTCCAGGCTCACGTACAGTTAGGAGTTCAGCAGTGATGAAAATCTAGGTACTCTGGTTCCCTATCCAGAGGGCTGTCAAGCACACCATTTAACCTCTGAAAAACGAATGCAAATGTCCTTCATAAAACTGGTCCAACATAGGCACCATTGTGTTGAATCTAAGAATGGGCCCCGATGTCAACTACACTTTTACACAGTCTCCTCCATATAAAGTACTCAAGAGCTTGTTGTCTGGATTCTGTGAACACCAAAGCCAGATTTTGCATGGCTGGCTTTGACAGTGGTATCACTGTGGATTTACACTATTATAGTGAGGGTGAAATGGGGTGGTGGGGACAGTTTTAAATCATATTGTTCAAAGTATTTTTCATACAAAGTGTACACGCAACTCTCACTACATACGGTCTTGTGTTTTTGACTTAAGTATTGCCAGTTCTCAATAGTGGTTCTGTCTTTATTTGCAAGCAAATGTGACGTGCGATGCCCCCCCAGACACATTTTTCTTTTCTGGCACTTTTCATATTTATTATTGATTTGGGGGGGGTGGGGGCGGGTGGTGGCTGTACATGAAATTTAAGAATAGAAAAAGTTCAGTTCTGGTTTTGTCGTGAAGTTAGAGCTCCCTCCAGTGATCTATCGAGTTCACCAAACTTCAGAACACCCTTCCTTTTCAACTGTTCCTCAGTGCATACAAATAAAGCTAAGCTTTAGCCTTTTTAATGCAGATTTTCCCTTGTAAAAATTAAACTCAGCTGGTAAATATATTAATATTGATTTCTCCTCAAATCTTGTTAAATGTCCATAATCCAAATTTTTCCTCTAATAGAACATTTAGAGGGTAGGATCAATAAAATAAGACCTGGTCAAGGAATTTTCATATTGGCAGAGACGCTGTTCATGTATTGTTATTATTTATAAACTTTTATGACTCTGCAGGTGAGACTGAACTTTCACAGTCATTAACAAACAAAGAAACCAGATAGGATAAGTGCCCTACCATTCACACTAGAGTTATTTATATTTCAGAGGCTTTTAAAATGAACTGAAATAACTTTTTAGATTTATCACAGCCACCTTTAGCATTCCTCTCATAAACTGCATTCAATTTACTGGCTTTTACAAGCCAAGCATAATAGTGTTCATATCAGCAATGCCATATAACTTGATCAACTAGAGGTAGTACCCAAAGGAATACATGAATAATTCATGAAACTAACTGAGGGCCAAGTGGATATTAAATCAACTTTGACTGCAAAAACTAGTTATGATTTTTGTGATTTATTTAGTTAGTTACTTACTTGATAATTTAGTTCCTCTGAATACCAGATAAGGTCCTTCTTTGCTCAGGATCAGGGAATCACAGCCACAGTAATTGACAGGATGCTCTCTCAAACACTTGCCTATTCCATCTCTCCTCCTCTCCCTTTTTTTGTTCCTTCCTCACCTTATCTATTCTTTCTCTGTCTGCTTCTCTCTCTCTCACTATACATATATATATGTATGTAAGCAGCAATGGAAATAGAGATGACAGAGTTTCTGTATGAAGAGATCTTAGAAAATTTTAAAACAGGAAATCACATCAGCATACAATATTTCAAAACTATGGAATCTGGATTTAAGAAAAAATTTTTGAAAAGTGCCTTGCTCTAGCTATTTAAACAAATCTAAACAAGAGAACTTTATTTGATATCACTTCTCTTGACAATGATGTTAATAATGTTGCATTATATTTATCTAGCACATTATACCTTACAACGTTTCTTCACTTAGTATACCATTCCAGACAACCAGAACATGCTCTCTTTAAAGGTCAAGTACTACATACTACATATGGTAAGAGGTAGGGAAACAAGAGAGACCTCAGAGTGGCCTTTTACATTTTATGCCACCATTAGTTCTGGGTTATTGTATAGCGGAGCTGTATATTCACTAAACGGAGAAGGCAATGGCACCCCACTCCAGTGTTCTTGTCTGGAGAATCCCAGGGATGGGGGAGCCTGGTAGGAGGCCGTCTATGGGGTCGCACAGAGTCAGACAAGACTGAAGTGACTTAGCAGCAGTAGCATATTCACTAAAATGTTTATGAAGTTTAAAGGAGATGTCAAATTTAGCACTTGAAATAGGTAAGTAACTAAGGTGTAGATAGTTAAAGCAAACTGCCTAGCCAAGAAAAATGTGCTGCCTCCTCTATAGCAAGCACAGGTGTTCTGTCACCGTTATCCACGACCAGAAAGTCCATTAGGAGGAATAAATCTAACGATAGTGCTGGCGGTTAGCCTGAACAGCAAGATTTCCTTGGTAGGAACCCACCTGCCTAAGTCAAAACGTTGTGGGGGAAGATTTCAGGAACATTCAACCATCTTGTTAACCTGGATTGTTTGCAATGTTCAAACAGTTTTGCTAGATGTAGGCTATTTTAGTAAGAAAGTAAGTGAAGACACCGAGAAAAAGTTCACTCTGCAGAGAAACACAGCAATCCCAGTTACTCACAGATGTCAGTTTCTATGAGCAGTAGAGCAGCTTCTATGATAGATGTGAATCAAGCCTCTCACTCTTATTCCATGGATCTCAGATGTTAGTAAGCATGAGAATCACCTGGAGATCTTGTTAAAGTGCAGATTCCCAAGTCTGCCCCCCAATCTTCTGCTTGTAAAGTACAGGTATCTTTCTTTTATTCAGGAACTTAAGGTGATGCTGATGTCGACTGCCTGAGTACCACACTTGGAGAAACAGCTGTGCAGACTAAGCCAGTGAAACACGTATGGAAGGCAGGAGTGAGGACGATGACCGCTGTATTACTTTCAGTTGTTTCTGTGCCATAGAAAGAGGACTGAAGCGAATGCCATAACAAATAGGCTCTCTTCCTGCCTCTGAAGAGGAGTTCCTTCAGCTTCTGGGGGAGTATCACTGACTTCAGCTTTTAAGATCTACTCTATAGAATCACAAGGTTAGAGGTTTTTTTTTTTTTTTTTTTTTTTTTAATATCTGTATGTAAGAGTGTTTCTCAAAAATAGAACACCAAAGTAAAATGCATATTTTATTAAAGAACAAACTGCTCAGGGAATTTGGCAGCATCATTCACAATGTACAGATACATACTTCAATTAGAAATGCAATGAATTCTCTCTTTTACTTGACTGTTGAAAATGACTGTGATAAACTCCTCTAAATTAGTAGTCCTCAGTATGAGAATCTCTAGGTCCATCCATGTCGCTGCAAATGGCATTATTTCATTCTTATTCTATTCTATTTAGGTACCACATCTTTTTCATCCATTCCTCTGTCGATGGACATTTAAGTTGCTTCCATATCTTAGCTATCGTAGATAGTGCTGCAATGAACATTGGGGTGCATGTACCCTTGTAGATCATGTTTTTCTCCAGATATATGCCCAGTGGTGGGATTGCAGGGTCATATGGTAGCTCTATTTTTAGTTTTTAAAGGAATCTCCATACTAGTCTCCATAGTGGCTATACCAATTTACATTCCCACTGAATAGTGCTGGAGGGATCCCCTCTCTCCACACCCTCTCCAGCATTTATTGTTTGTGGATTTTTTGCTGATAGCCGTCCTGGCTTGTGTGAGGTGATATCCAATTACAGTTTTGATTTGCATTTCCCTAATAATTAGTAATGTTGAAATTCTTTTCATGTGCCTCTTGGCCATCTATATGTCTTTAGAGAAATATCTATTTAGATCTTATGCCCATTTGCTGATTGGGTTGCTTGTTTTGATGCTGTTAAGCATCATGAGCTGTTTGTAAATTTTGGAGTCTAATCCTTTGTTGGTCAGATCACTTGCAAATATTTTCTCCCAATCTGTGGTTTGTCTTTTTGTATTGTTTATTGTTTCCTTTAAACAATAAACAAAAGGTTTGAATTTAAGTAGGTTTCATTTGTTTATTTTTGTTTTTATTTCTATTATTCTGGGAAATGGATGGAAAAAGATATCGATTGATTTATGTCCAAGAGTGTTCTGCCTATGTCTTCCCCTAGTGAAGTAAGTCAGACAGAGAAGGAGAAATGGTGTATGACATCTCTTCTATGTGGAATCTTAAAAAAAAAGATACAGATGAACATGCTTACAAAACAGAAAGAGACTCACAGACGTAGAGAACAAACTTAGGGTTGCCAGTGGGGAGGGATAGTTAGGGAATTTGAGATGGACATAAATACACTTCTATGTTTAAAATGGATAACCAACAAGAGCCTATTGTATCAGATCAGATCAGTCGCTCAGTCGTGTCTGACTCTTTGTGACCCCATGAATCGCAGCATGCCAGGCCTCCCTGTCCATCACCAACTCCCGGAGTTCACTCAGACTCACGTCCATCGAGTCAGTGATGCCATCCAGCCATCTCATCCTCTGTTGTCCCCTTCTCCTCCTGCCCCCAATCCCTCCCAGCATCAGAGTCTTTTCCAATGAGTCAACTCTTCGCATGAGGTGGCCAAAGTACTGGAGTTTCAGCTTCAGCATCATTCCTTCCAAAGAAATCCCAGGGCTGATCTCCTTCAGAATGGACTGGTTGGATCTCCTTGCAGTCCAAGGGACTCTCAAGAGTCTTCTCCAACACCACACTTCAAAAGCATCAATTCTTCGGCGCTCAGCCTTCTTCACAGTCCAACTCTCACATCCATACATGACCACAGGAAAAACCATAGCCTTGACTAGATGAACCTTTGTTGGCAAAGTAATGTCTCTGCTTTTGAATATGCTATCTAGGTTGGTCATAACTTTCCTTCCAAGGAGTAAGCATCTTTTAATTTCATGGCTGCAGTCACCATCTCTAGTGATTTTGGACGGCCGGGAGGAGATACCCCATGCCTCAAGCCTGAGGCCAGGGTCGACAGGCGGGAGGAGCTACCCCACGGCCCTAAGCCCGAGGCTAAGGGCGGCGGTGGGGAGGACCAACCCCAGGTCCAAGGAGCCGTGGCTCCGCGGGCACAGGAGGGCCTAGAGGAGCTATCCCACATTGAAGGTCAGGAAGGGCAGCAGTGAGGAGATACCCCTTGTCCAAGGTAAGGAGCAATGGCTGCGCTTTGCTGGAGCAGCCATGAAGAGATACCCCATGCCCAAGGTAAGAGAAACCCAAGTAAGATGGTAGGTGTTGCAAGAGGGCATCAGAGGGCAAACACAGTGAAACCATACTCACAGAAAACTAGTCAATCTAATCACACTAGGACCACAGCCTTGTCTAACTCAATGAAACTAAGCCTATTGTATAGCTCATGGAATTCTGTATGATGTTATGTGGCAGCCTGGATGGGAGGGGAGTTTGAGGGAGAATGGATACATGTATATGTATGGCTGAATCCCTTTGCTGTTCACCTGAGACTATCACAACATTGCTAATCAGCTATACCCCAATGCATAAGGAACAAAACAAACACATATGCTTAAAAAATTTTAGAAGAAGAAGGAGAAAGCCTCTCAATGGCCAATCTGAGAAGATAGAGGCTGATGTATTTTTAGTGGTCAAGAGTTAGTATAATATAAAACTGAAATGGAGGAAAGAGGTAGAGAACTTATTTTAAAATGTTTTTTTCTGATTTTTAAAATGTGTAAGGTCTCTGAATTTCTTTCACGAAAGACAATAAAGTGCTCTTAAAGTGAAAGTCGCTCAGTTGTGTCTGACTCTTTGAGACCCCATGGACTATACAGTCCATGGAATTCTCCAGACCAGAATACTGGAGTGGGTTCCTGTTTTCTTCTCCAGAGGATCTTCCCAACCCAGGGATCGAACCCAGTTCTCCCACATGACAGGCAGATTCTTTACTAGCTGAGCCACCAGGGAAGCCCAAAGTGCTCTTGGGTATCTGCAAAAAAATAAAATAGTAGTCCTAAAACAGGAATTGTTTGGAGAAGATGCACAAATGTTAAAATGCATACCAATTATAAAATAAAACAGCTGTGCAAAGCTGAACTTAGTCTATCAATCTGATAAAGTAATGCTGCTATATTTACCCTAATTTTTCAAAGTGGTTTACATTGAGTTTTGAAAATTGAGTCTGTGTTCTTTATCAAGATAAACCAAAATAATAAGGGCAGGCACCCTGGCATAAGTAGAGACGAGGGCTTTGGACTGAGACTAAAAAATGCAATGTTGGCTAAATCAAAACTTTGAGTCTTCTTAATACCCCAATCCCATCATCCATAAAATGGGGATTAATAGTGTTTCCCTCCCCTCAAGGGTTTCCTAAAAGGGATAACTAACAAAGTAAATGGTTGTAAATTATTTTGTAAGCCTGCTGTTTTGCTGCCAAATAGGAAAATTTCGATTTAAAAGCTGGGATTTTCAGAAGCTCTGAAATATTACAAAGCAAGTCACATTTCATGGCTAATTTAAAACATCAGGGGTTCACATAAGTTGTTTATAATGATATTTGCCAATTCCCATGTTACTTGATGATTTATATAGCTTCAACTTTTACAGCTGAACCTAGCCATACCTCTCTGGCCATGATTCTCTTTTATCAATACAACCAGCTCACATAACTGTCTATATCTTCAGGGGATTAAGCACCACTTTTTTATCTAGACCTAAGAGTAAATTCAGAGATGATAAAAAATTTCTGGTTGCATGTCCAATGTGTTATTTATTTAGATCAGAAAAAGAGCTGTTATATACAGGTTTAGGAGGACTTTCTAAAGCCCTGATAAAATCTCTCTATGCCAAATGGAATGGCACTGAAATTATTTCAAAACCTTAAAGCTCTTATAAGTGGAACTAATCATTCAGCTACAGAGTCAAATTCTACTTCAGGATTTGGGACCAAAAGATGAAAGCCAAGCAAAACAAAACAATGAAAAAAGTTGGTGGTGGAGGGTGGGGGGACCTGACTACACCAAATCTCTGAGCCACAACATTAAAGTAAACAACATGTGTCTGCTTAAAGGGAACTGGGAGAATCTGAACTTTGGATGGAGATGGTATAAATGATACTCAGTGTTCGAAAAAATTATTTATCCTGAGAATTGGCTGGGATATTAGATAAAAATAGCTCTCTAGCTCTCTTAAGCCAGAATGTTGGGAAGAAGACACTAGAAACAAGAATTTTTAGTAAGTGTTGAGATTCTTGCAACATAAGGTATTGGTGGTGGGTCAGCAGTACACAGCATCACCTAGAAAGTTATTAGAAATGCAGAATATCAGGCTGCACTCCAGACCTGTTAAATCCAAACTGGTAATATAACAGAATCCCTGGGTATCTTTCTCTGATAGCTCAGTTGGTAAATAATCTACCCGCAATGCAGGAAACCCTGGTTCAATTCCTGGGTCAGGAAGATCTCCTGCAGAAGGGATAGGCTACCCACTCCAGTATTCTTAGGCTTCCCTTGTGGCTTGGCTGGTAAGGAATCTGCCTGAAATTCAGGAGACCTGGGTTTGACCCCTGGGTTGGGAAGATCCCCTGGAGAAGGGAAAGCTTACCCACTCCAGTATTCTGGCCTGGAGAATTCCATGGACTGTATAGTCCATGGGGCCACAAAGAGTCAGACACAACTGAGTGACTTTCACTTTCAATTTCCAGATATTATTGTTGTTGTTAAGTCACTAAGTTTGTCTGACTCTTTGAGACCCCATGAACTGCAGCACCTCAGGCTTACCTGTCCTTCACTATCTCCTGGAGTTTGTTCAAATTCAAGTTCTTTGGGTCAGTGATAGATAGCATCCAACCATCTCATCCTCTGTCATCCCTTTCTCCTCCTACCTTCAATCTTTCCAAGCATCAGGGTCTTTTCCAATGAGCAGGCTCTTCACTTCAGGTGGCCTAAATATGGAAGCTTCAGCTTCAGCATCAGACCTTCCAATGAATATTCAGGGTTGATTTCCTTTAGGATTGACTGGTTTGATCTCCTTGCAGTCCAAGCGACTCTCAAAAGTCTTCTCCAACACCAACAGTTCAAAGGCATCAATTCTTCAGTGCTCAGCCTTCTTTATGATCCAACTCTCACATCTATACATGACTACTAGAAAAACCATAGCTTTGACTACACTGACCTTTGCCAGAAAGTGATATTTTTACATACACTTAAGTGTGAGAATCACTGCCTCAGAGGATTCTTATATTCTAACAAGTTTGAAAAGCAAACACTATATTGGAAGGAGTCAGAGGATTTGATTTGGGGTCAAGCCCTAGCACTGCCACTAAACAACCCTGAGCTCCTTCTGTGAGATGCCTGGGAGTAGAGGACGACGTGTGAGTTCTGTAGCACTGAACAAATCATCACTTGACCTTTGCATCAAAGCTGAAGAGTTCCCAGAGGTTCTTATTTGAAGAAAAGGGAGAGAAAAGGCTAGCTAGGCAAAGATTATTATTAAGCAGTTAGTTCTCAACAACCACAGGGTAGGCAGGTGCCAGGCAATTTAAAAACTGCCAGCTTGCATAGAAAAAGATATATACACACACACACACGTAAACCTGGTGAAATCTGAATGAGGTCAGTGAATTTGATCAGCGTCAGTTTCCTGGTTGTGATGCTGTGCTACAGTTATGCAAGGTGTTGCTGTTATATAGGTGAAGGATATTCGGGATTGCTCAGTATTATTTCTTGCAATTATATGCGGACCTACAATTACATTACAGAGTTAGGGGAAAACAAAACAAAACTTCATGCCCAATTGAGATACACATTTTGTGTCTGAGAAATCTAAGGTCAGGAAAATCAACTTTCTCCAAAGCCTTTACTAACAAAATAGGTAAACTTAGAAAACAGTAGCTTATGGTAGATGCTACATCAGAGAAAAATTTCACAGACTGGACTGAATTTCTGTGTCTTCTATCTTACGTTATGGAGTGTTAAGTGTCATTGCTTTTAGTGCATTCATTAATGCAGGCACTACTGAATCCAAGTACTGTATTAATTCAGCATAAATCAAAGCAGGCAGAAAAGAAAGGGAAAAAACAAATCTTTCCATCATAAGAACTATTAGGTCTAATATCAGGGAACAAGAAACCAGGTGTTTTGAAAGAAAAATATTAAGCCACTGTTGAGTTTCAATCTTTTTCTTTCTTTTACACATTGAAGAGGAAATATTTTGTAACTTAAGGGGGACATGCACTATAAACCTACTCCAAATTGTAAATCAAAGTCAACAGAAAGTCTTTATCTCAGAAGCACAATTTTACAAATTTTAAAAAGTATTTCCAGTGATATCTATTTGTCTTAGAGAAAGAGAGAGAGGGGTAGGAAGGACAAAAGAAAAGAAGGACCAACAAAAGTTATGAAAAGAAATAAAGACTATAGTAAGAGGTAAAAAACAACAACATGGAGCCTACTTTTTGAATGAGCACAGAAATTCATAGAGCAAGCAGTCAATAGGGTTTTTTTTTTTAATGCTCTTCTCTCAAAATGAAAGCACATGTTCTTTAACCTATCAAATGGTTAAATATATTCTGAAAAGTAGTAAGTTTTTCTAAAAATATGGCAGTACTGACCTATCATATAAGTGCCATACACTTAGTAAAAAAAAATGAATTAATATTACCTGTCTGGAACACACTTAGGTAATATACCTCTGAAAAGTCCAAATACTTCTATATAAGGATATTTATCATGTCATCACCTTTAAAGAAAAATTAGCAATACTGTTAATTAGAAATCATATTAATATCTAACAATTATGCTCTAAATTATAAAACATCAGCATAGTAGAATAAAAGTTTATTTAAATAATGTATTTTAATAATGTTCATTGACCAGGAACCTGATCATCATATTACAGATTGTTTCTTGAAAGGTTAATGATGATTATTTTGAATGTAAATTATTATTCTCTTTCTACAATTGACTTTCTGAATTTCCTACAATAAGCATGTATTTAAAATTAAGAATGGATGGCTCTAAGTTCTTCACTGGAAAAGAAAGAAGGATCTTCCTGGGATGATATCCCTGTCCATGGTTTTCATTTTCCCCATTAAGTTGGGTGACTGAGAGAAGGAAAATGAATGTAAAGAAAGGGGCAAGGATGGAAGAAAGGGCTAGCGGTCCATCTCCAGCCAGGACTACCCAAGATGATGAGGTAAGACTGGTAAAGAGACCAGGGCTACCAGTACCCTGAGCTCTGCCTGCCCAGTGCCTCTGTGGTCACCTTTGGTTATGATTAGAAACACAAGGTTGTTTTTTTTTTTTTTTTTTAAGATTCATCCATTTCAGTGCTTTTCTTCTTTTTCTTTTCCCCATTTAAGTTTCCTATTAAAATTTAGTTTAAAAGTTTCACCTTGTTTTCCCCATCTAAGTCAAATTAGAAGAAAATCAGTATTATGCATGCAGGAAGCATGAGAGGGACTTCCCAGGTAGTTCAGTGGTAAAGAATGTGCTTGCCAAGGCAGCAGATGCAGGTTTGATCGCCAGGTCGGGAAGATCCTCTGGAGGAGGAAATGGCAACCCTGCTCCATTATTCTTGCCAAGATAATCCCACAGTCAGAGGAGTCTGGAGGGCTACGGTCCATAGGGTTGCAAAGAGGTGGACACAACTGAGCATGCACGAATGCCAGTGAAATGGTGCTTTCAACTTACATCACTGCTTGGATCCAGAGAGGGAATTTAGAAGAGGAAAGACTAGAAGAGGTTAGCTAGCTGCAACTGCAGATTTTTGAGCTTGGTTTCTCTTTTTGAACTTGGTTTCTATTTTGCATACAAAATAAGCTATGCTTTGAGGCAGTAATTGGCACTGCCATAATACTGCAACATGCCATGTTTTTAAACTTAAAATCAGAGGAATTACTAAGCATAAATGGAGTATGAGCACCAAACGCCTCTTTACACACTGCATTTTTATAAGGCAAGTGTTTGGAGTCTGCATATGTGCATAAATGCAGGAGTGTAAGGGTATCTATGTGTGCTCAGCAGTGAGATTTCCTCCCTCTGCATGTGCATAAAATAGAACTCTAGCTTGATAAAACCTTGCACCTCCTCGTGAACATAAAAATCCTCTATTAGTAAGTAGACTAGACAGCTCAGAGAGAAGAAAAGCAGAAACAAGGCAGTAGTTTACAAATTAGCCAAACCAAGAGTAACAATCAGGGCTCCTGCCTTCCTCCTCCACACCAAAAGGCAACCTCTGACACTGTCCTTGTTACTTTGAGTCCTGCAGTGAAATGGTGCACTCGCGGATTTCCATAGGCAAGGGCTTCCCTGGTGGCTCAGATAGTAAAGAGCCTGCTTGCAGTGTGAGAGACCTGGGTTCGATACCTGGGTTGGGAAGATCCCCTGAAGAAGGAAATGGCAACCCATTCCAGTATTCTTCCCTAGAGAATTCCATGGACTAAGGAACCCTGGTGGGTTACAGTCCATGCGGTCACAAAGAGTCAGACACAACTGAGCAACTAACACTACATGAGCACAATAGACTGTCAGTAGCTATTGAATAAAACCCAAAACAGTGAAAAATTTGGAAGGAGTAAAACAGGGAGGGGAGGCATCTGATAGTCATAATCACTTTTGTTTCTGTATAAACGTTCTCTATACAGGTGTTCTAGTTTTACTTCTGATGAAAGGGAGTAAATAGAGGTATGCAATAGTAGCCAAATCTCATCTGAGAACACTCCATATTGTTACCTTTTCAAAGGCTCAGGCCATTTGGGTGTAACTCAGGTTGTATACGGAGAAGGCAATGGCAACCCACTCTAGTACTCTTGCCAGGAAAATCCCATGGACGGAGAAGCCTGGTAGGCTGCAGCCCATGGAGTCGCGAAGAGTCGGACATGACTGAGAAACTTCACCTTCACTTTTCACTTTCATGCATTGGAGAAGGAAATGGCAACCCACTCCAGTGTTCTTGCCTGGAGAATCCCCAGGGACGGGGGAGCCTGGTGGGCTACCGTCTATGGGGTCGCACAGAGTCAGACACGACTGAAGTGACTTAGCAACAGCAGGAGCAGCAGGTTGTATCAGATCAGATCAGATCAGTCGGTCAGTCATGTCCGACTCTTTGCGACCCCATGAATCACAGCAGGCCAGGCCTCCCTGTCCATCACCAACTCTCAGAGTTCACTCAGACTCACGTCCATCAAGTCAGTGATGCCATCCAGCCATCTCATCCTCTGTCGTCCCCTTCTCCTCCTGCCCCCAGTCCCTCCCAGCATCAGAGTCTTTTCCAATGAGTCAACTCTTTGCATGAGGTGGCCAAAGTACTGGAGTTTCAGCTTTAGCATCATTCCTTCCAAAGAAATCCCAGGGCTGATCTCCTTCAGAATGGACTGGTTGGATCTCCTTGCAGTCCAAGGGACTCTCAAGAGTCTTCTCCAACACCACAGTTCAAAAGCATCAATTCTTCGCGCTCAGCCTTCTTCACAGTCCAACTCTCACATCCATACATGACCACAGGAAAAACCATAGCCTTGACTAGATGAACTTTTGTTGGCAAAGTAATGTCTCTGCTTTTGAATATGCTGTCTAGGTTGGTCATAACTTTCCTTCAAAGGAGTAAGCGTCTTTTAATTTCATGGCTGCAGTCACCATCTGTAGTGATTTTGGAGCCCAGAAAAATAAAGTCTGACACTGTTTCCCCATCTATTTCCCATGAAGTGGTGGGACCGGATGCCATGATCTTCGTTTTCTGAATGTTGAGCTTTAAGCCAACTTTTTCACTCTCCTCTTTCACTTTCATCAAGAGGCTTTTTAGTTCCTCTTCACTTTCTGCCATAAGGGTGGTGTCATCTGCATATCTGAGGTTATTGATATTTCTCCCGGCAATCTTGATTCCAGTTTGTGTTTCTTCCAGTCCAGCATTTCTCATGATGTACTCTGCATATAAGTTAAATAAACAGGGTGACAATATACAGCCTTGACGAACTCCTTTTCCTATTTGGAGCCAGTCTGTTGTTCCATGTCCAGTTCTAACTGTTGCTTCCTGACCTGCATACAAATTTCTCAAGAGGCAGATCAGGTGGTCTGGTATTCCCATCTCTTTCAGAATCTTCCACAGTTTATTGTGATCCACACAGTCAAAGGCTTTGGCATAGTCAATAAAGCAGAAATAGATGTTTTTCTGGAACTCTCTTGTTTTTCCATGATCCACCGGATGTTGGCAATTTGATCTGTGGTTCCTCTGCCTTTTCTAAAACCAGCTTGAACATCAGGAAGTTCATGGTTCACATATTGCTGAAGCCTGGCTTGGAGAATTTTGAGCATTACTGGATCAAACAAGTTAACATATACAATAAGTAGAATTTTGTAAATTAACAAAGGATAATTGGACATCTGAGGATCTCCTTGTCCAACCTGCCATTTGCTTTTCATCAATTTTCTATCTTCACACCTTAAGATATCTACCATCATATAAAACTTATATAAATTTGATATGCAAATGGCTTCCCTTTGCTAGGAAGGCCAACAGCTGTGTATTCCTAGACTTACATAGTCTTAGAGTCTATGTGACAGAACACATGGAGATGTGTCTATTACTTAAGTAAAAAAATCCTCTCTATTTTCCCATTAAAATGAGTTGGCTTTTGCTTCTTAGGAAGGGATTTTTTTAGCTTTAAAATATAGCTTACATCTTTTCTGATTTAGCAGAACAATCACCCATTGAGTCCCAAGTCCATATTGAAAATCAATAAGGTTGACCTAGGGTGACCATATAATTTACTGTACAAACCAGGGCTTTTTTAAAGATGTTTTTAAACATGGACCATTTTTAAAGGTTTTATTGAATTTATTCCAATATTGTTTCTGTTTTATGGTTTTTTTTTTTTTTTTTGGCCATGAGGCAGGTGGGATCTTAGCTACCTGACCAAGGATTGAACCTATACCCCCTGCATTGGAAGTAGAAGTCTTCACCACTGGACCACCAAGGAAGTCCCATACTGAAGCATTTTTGATAATGAAAAGGACTACTAAATAGACAGGCAAGCCTGGCTGCCAGACATTTTTAGCCTTGTCCCAAATTAAATATTAACAGCTGCTTCTTAGTGCATTTATCATATTGCAATCATTGTAGATACCACATAAAATATACTGTATTTTTCTCAGAATATAAAAAATAAAGTTCAAAGATACAACAAAAGCAGAATGACAGCAATGTAAATTCTTATAAGGTGATAACAGAAAAATGCTTCATTCTCTACCCACTCTGTCTGGTTCTGCCCCTTCTGTCTCAGAGACCCCTCTGCCTGTGTTTTCTGCTCCTGTCTTGTTCCTACCAGCCTGCAGGCTACATGTAAGAGAGCCTTAAGCAAGTGACCATACCAGCAAAGTCCTCACTAGGTGGTTATTTCAAATAGAAATTGGATGCAGGATTTGTTACAGAGCCACGGTAGAGAACATGATTCACCCAGAAAAAAAAAAATGAAATTTTGTCCTTTCATCTGTTTGCAGTTTCAGCGCTAGAGAAACCAAATCTCAGAATACTTTGTCATTCTTTACTTCTTTTCCCTTGATGTCTGCTCACTCTACCAATACATACACTTAGAGCACTGGCATTTCTGCTGTGATATTTTTCTCCTCTGCCATTCCTAGAAGATTCTACCTCTAAAACTGGCTGATCATAGTTGCATTCTTAAAAGTCACAACATGAAAAGAAGCTCGTTCATTTTATGCCTTTTTCATTTTGATATCTGATTTTTCCATGGACATCCCAAATACATCCAGAGGCATCAATCTGGGTGATTTTCAGAAAGATAAATTAATCCTGGGAAAAGAAGCTACCATCTATTTTGAACTTGCCACACTTGTGGTAATGGAAGGGGAAAATAAATAAGCTTCTACTTCCAGAGCAAAAGAAAGGAATAAAATGAGAAAGGGAATCAGAATCACATTCTACATAAAAACCTCTCTCCATTTGTAACCAAATAGTTCTAAAAAAGGTGTTTCTCCAAGCCAAAACACTGATTCTTCTTTTAGGTAAAAATCTCACTTAGGTATCACATGAGCAAGTATGCGGCTCAATGAGTTTTAGCAAAATTAACACCACTGTGTAACCAAGTCACAGATCAGGAAATAGGACAATAGCAGCACCCCAAGATATCTGTGACCCCACTTAATTTTTATACTGTTTTCCCCAAAGGTAACAATTACTCTAATTTCCATCACTGTTGAATGGTTCATTCTGCCACCAAATTTTTTTAATTAATATTAATTAGGTAAGATTTATCCTTAGTTATTCATTTTTATCAATCCATGGTATTTTTTTGCATGCTTATATCACAATTTATTTATCCATCCTACAGTTGATGAACATTCAGGTTGTTTTCAACTGGGACAATGACAAATAATCCAGCTAGAAATCTTCTTGAATAAGTCTTTTGGTTTCTATACATACATATTTCTGTTGGATATAAGAATAAAATTGTTGGTCAAGTGGTACATAAATTCTGCCACACAATTTTGCAGATAAGTTGTATTACTTTACATCCCAGTGTGTAAGAGTTCCCATTCCTCTACATTCTCATCAAAATTGATACTATCTTTTAAATTTCAACCATTCTGATGGGTGTGTAGTACTATCATGCTGCTGCTGCTAAGTCATTTCAGTCATGTCTGACTCTTGCGACCCCATGGACTGCAGCCTACTAGGCTCCTCCGCCCCTGGGATTCTCCAGGCAAGAACACTGGAGTGGGTTGCCATCTCCTCCAATGTGTGAAAGTGAAAAGTGAAAATGAAGTCGCTCAGTCGTGTCTGACTCTTTGCAACTCCATGGACTGCAGCCTACCAGGCTCCTCCGTCCATGGGATTCTCCAGGCAAGAACACTGGAGTGGGTTGCCATCTCCTCCAATGCGTGAAAGTGAAAAGTGAAAATGAAGTCTCTCAGTCGTGTCTGACTCTTTGCAACTCCATGGACTGCAGCCTACCAGGCTCCTCCGTCCATGGGATTTTCCAGGCAAGAGTACTGGAGTGAGGTGCCATTTTAGCTTTAATTTGAATGTCCTTGATTACTAATGAGAGTAAATATCTTTTCATATGTTTATGACAATTTGAGTATCTTCTTTGAAATGTTTGTACAGGTATTTTTCCAACTTTTCCTTGTGGTTTTTTTTCTTATGAATTTGTAGGGATTCTTTGTGTATTCTAAACCCTATGAATAAATATAAATATACATATATTCTATATATATTAAAAATATATTCTCCAACTCTTTGACTTGACTTTTTAAATGTATTTGATCCTCTTTCTTAAAATTAGAATAGTCCAAATTATAATTTTGCCCTTTTTGCTTGTGTCTTTGGGATGGTATTTGTATTATAAAATATTCTTTTAGGCTCTCCTCTAGAAGCTTTATTGTTTTTATTTTACATTTAACTGAAATTTGACTGTATCTACATGTGAGGTGGGGCTTCCCAGGTGGCCCAGTGGTGAAGAATCTGCTTGCCAAAGCAGGTGGCACAAGAGATGTGGGTTCCATCCCTGGATCAGGAAGATCTCCTGGAGTAGGAAAAAGCAACCCACCCCAGTATTTTTGCCTGGAAAATTCTAACCTGGCAGGCTACCATCCATGGAGTCACAAAGAGTCAGATATGACTGAATGACTAAGCACAAGCATGCAAGTATGTGAGGATATTTTTTTTTCATATAGATATCCAATTTATTGAATTTCTCAGTTTCTAGGAAAACTCGTACTTTCCTCCCTGTATTCTGTGTCACCTTTACACAAAATAAATGATTGCATGTATGTAGCTCTCTGTCTTTAAGATATGAATATAAGGCTTTGTTGTTTTGACAGTCCTGCATCTGTATGACTTTTGTTTTCATAGGCTAATAAAACATATCTTTTTTATTCCATTGTAGCTTATTTCTTACTTATAATTTTGTTCTTTTTAAAAATTGTGTTGCTTGTTCTCAAATTTTTTAGTATTTTCCAGTTATGTTGTAATTGAATCCTAGATTTAATTCTAATATGATCGAAGGAAACACTCAATATGATTTAGTACTTTAAAATATATGGAAACTTTCTTAATAACTCACCATGAGTCTGATATTAATTTAGTTATAAAGCACTTTGGGACTTCTGTTTATATATTATAATTTTTCCTAACATTTGATTTTCAACATTTCTGTTTCAACATTTCTTTTTACTTAGGGTACATTTTTTTTCAAATAGCTTATAGATGTGTTTTATTTTTCAACTTTCAATGGGAATTTTTATTTTGCTTCCACTTAATGTAATAATTTGTATGTGCTCAGTAACTCAGTCATGCCCAACTCTTTGCAACTCCATGGATTATAGACTGCCAGGCTCCTCTGTCCATGCAGATTCTCCAGGCAAGAATACTGGAGTGAGTTGCTATGTCCTCTTCCAAGGGATCTTCCCAATCCAGGGATCAAACCCAGGTCTCCCACACTGCAGGTAGATTCTTTACCATCTGAGCCACTAGGGAAAGCCAAGAATACTGGAGTGGGTAGCCTATCCCTTCTCCAGGGTATCTTCCCAACCCAGGAATCGAACCAGGGTCTCCTGCATTGCATGCAGATTCTTTACCAGCCTGAGCTACCAGGAAACCCAATCATTTCTATACTTAGATTTAAATCTACCATCTCACTCTTCACTTCTAATTTTCCCACATTTTCTATCTTTCTTTCTTTTTTGCAAAAAAAATGCATAACAAATTATACTTCTTTTACTTGTACTGACAACATTAGAGAGTGCAACAAGCATCCTCATTTTATTAAAATGTAATATAAATTAGAATTTTATCTCCTTCCAGATTATGGTAGGTCCTTAGAATATTTTAATTCTATTTTCCTCTCTTTTACCTTTTGTGTAATTATTGCCATCAATTTTAATTCAATATATAGTTAACTACAATGAGACATCATTTATATTTAGGTTGGCCTAAAAATTCATTTGGGTTTTTCCATAACATGGAAAAATCTGAAGAAACTTTTTGACAAACCCAATATTGTTATTTTCACTGTCAATTTTCACTTAGGTTTACTCACCTTTCCACCTTCTCCATTTTTTTTCTTGCTTTTCCCAATTTTTTGTTTTGGTATCATTTTTCTTCTCCCTAAAGGAATTTCTTTCATGTACACTTTAATGCAAGTCCACTGGCAACAAATTCTCTCAGCTTTTGCTGTCACAGAAATGCCTTTATCCTTTAAAGGTTATTTTTACTTAGTTCAGACATTAAAATAAACAACCATTTTTTTCCTCCATACTTTTAAAGATATTATTTAATTTTCCTTATACTTCTATTATTTCTATTAAAAACTCTGTTCTGCTTATCTTTTTAGTGATTATTGTCTTGGTTTCTAATCTTCTTGCCCTGTGCAGCTCAAGACTCACCAAATGACCCAAGGAAAAAACTTCTGCAGATTGTAGGCTCTCTTCTTTATATCTGCCTCCTATCCTAGGCTTCCCTGGTGGCTCAGAGGTTAAAGCGTCTGCCTGGAATGAAGGAGACCCAGGTTCAATCCCTGGGTCGGAAAGATCCCCTGGAGAAGGAAATGGCAACCCACTCCAGTACTCTTGCCTGGAGAACCCCATGGACGGAGGAGCCTGGTAGGCTACAGTCCATGGGGTCACAAAGAGTTGGACAGGACTGAGCAACTTCACTTTCACTTTCACTTTCCTATCCATAACCATGGGCTCTCAAGTCTTAGATGCTTTGGCACTCTCTAGCTCCAATTTCTGTAACTGTAGTCCCATGAGATTATTTTAAATTCTGCTTGCTTCTCAACCACCTTATCTGACATACCCCTGGCTTCTTAGCCTCTTACTGTGTGCTTCTTAAGAATCAGCAAATGCCCTCTAGCAGAAAGCAATGAATGCCAGCCCAATTCAGTCAGCTTTTCTTCACTGCATGATTTTGGACTATCAGTCCCAGTGGCTTGAAAGACTCTGATCTCTGTAAAAAGTTTTTTTTTTTTTTTTTTTAATTCAGCTGTTCTAGTTATTTTTGTCAGAAGCACTGGTTTATAACAAGCCATTCTATCGGATCTGGAAGTAAAAGTCAAAATGTTCCTTCTTGAAACTTGGTCAAAGCCATTTTCCCATTTCATAATGGCCTTTTCAAGATTACAATAGACTTTCTAAAAAATATTTATTTGGCTGTGTCAGGTCTCAGTTGCAGCACTCAGGATCTTCGATCATCCTTGTTGAATGCAAACTCTTTGAGTCATGGCATGTAGGATCGAATTCCCTAATCAGGGATCGAACCTGGGCCAGCCACACTGGGAGCCTGCAGTCTTACCCAGTGGACCTCCAGGGAAGTCCCTCAAGATTACGGTAGAATTTAGTATGAACAATTATTAGCTTCCATTCCCAGCAACAGCATAATACATCCTTCTATCATTGGCATCAGCCTGGCCACGTGACTTCTTTTCAACAGTAAAATGCAGTCACTTTCAACCAGAACTTTAAAAGGAAGATTGTATATTACCATGTCTAGTTTCCCTCTGCCTGAGACAGAGTTACACATAGAAGCTGTTCCAATAGCATGAAGGACAGAGTGAAGGAGAAAAGGAAGCAGAGCCGGAGCTGCCTTGACATGGACACAGGGCGTTTATTACTATCAGGGCCTAAAATTTGGGGTTGATTTTACTGCAGAATAACCCAGCCTATCCTGACTGATACATAGATGCAGAAAGGAAACTGATGCAAATAATTAAAGTGTCTCCCTCATCATGCATCACCAGAGGAACAGTTGCTCTTTGGTCCAAAGATTGCCTTAATAGAAGAGAGCTGATCACTGAGTCAACCTCCCATATACCCAGAAGAGTCTTTTGTTAAGATTTTCAAAGATAAAGACGATAGAATAAGTCCCAAGGTGTTTTTGACTTTGACCTTTTCCTAAAAGCTCCGATTATTAGAATTCAAGTCATTATGTAAATTCAGATCATTGAAGAACTAGGTTCTTTTACCAGAAAAAGTCATTCAAAGGATTTCTCAGCTTTCTTTCCTTTCCAATGGTAATAAAAACTTTTTCCTTGACCTATTTATTTCATATAGTTGCCAGAAGACTTATATGAGAAGAGTACTTTGAAGTAGAAGAAAGCTTCATACAAATGCAAGGTGCTAAAAAAATGTATCTTTTATTTATGATGAAATTAACCCTCATAGGATACTTCATTTTCTAAAATATATTCATTCAAGGAATATTGGAGCATTTAATAAAGTAAATTCAAACTATTAGCATTTAAATTTGTTAGCTGAATAGTTTCATCCTGCCCTTACCTAAAACAGCAGCATTTCCTCCTTTATAATTAAAGGAAGTCACAGAGTCAAAAACCCAAAAAATTACCTAATGCCCTCACTGGCAGTAACTTGGTTGAAGTCCTCTATTATCTCACATGGAACCCTGGCCTTGCCCAAAATGAAGCTCTGGTTTTATGCGTAGATTTTATAACCCTAGAAACTGACTTCCCATTAAAATAAACCTGTGACAGAAATCATATCACAGAAAATAGGAAGAAAGAAAATTCTACCTCATATGATGAGGTGTTACCTTATGAATGAGACTGCAGTTTAAATTAAGAATACTTTAGTGGCTTTGAAAATACTTTCTGTTTTTTAACTTTGAAGTGACCCGTTAAATTGATCTGTGAAGGTCATAGATACCCCTGGAAAGTGGTGCTTAAATTCTTTTCAGTAGCAGAAAGTCCTGGTTGAATTAGTGCAGACCCCATGGAGACTTCTGAAGCTGTTGATAAATCATGTTTAAGAGCTTTTCAGCCCAAAGCTCAGCTGTAAACTTAGGCAAAGCCATGAACAAAATTGCAGGTGGCAGTGCCCCATAACTATCCCCTTCTAATCCAAAGTGATCCCCTCTGAGCCACTTTGGCATCAAGCAACCATTCATCAAATTAGGCTGAGTCATGCATATCTTCACTTATACTCAGCTTCTCGGTGCAGTCAGATCTCAACCAGGTAAAGAGCAGGCATAGTGAATAACTCATTCATCAGTTAAAAGAAAGAGTGTAAATCTGTGGATCGAAAACAACCATGTAGGGCTTCAGTGTGAGCCAGTCCTGTCAGTGTTAGACAAAGACACCAGCAAGAGTCTCTCATTTTATTTGGATATCATGCTCCTGAAATATATACAGTAGTGTCACCAGTCTGAGCAAGCAACAAGACTAAGGAAAATATTTAAGTCATCTCTAGGCTTTTCTTTTTCCTTATAATAAGCCCTTTAACATTCCATAATACATATTTTCCTTCTCCAAGTGCTCAGGAAATAGGAAATAGGAAATAGGAAATATACTCTTTGTCAACAAAGAGTATAACTTTAGTACATTCAGTTATCCCATCGGATTCCAGTCCCAATTCTAATTTAGGGCACAAGGCAGTAAGATACAACAGAGGTCGACTCCCTGCCACCAATTTAGCTGAGTTAGTCTTTGAGTCCTCTGGAGGAGAAGTTCAGACTGTAAGCTTACAGAAGGCAATGATAATGCCTTTACATTTTGGGGCTTAATATAGGGTGTCCAAACTGAATTCAGTCCCTGGGCTTCTTCCTTTATGTCACATATTATGATATTATAAAAATGCAATGTATTCAAATAACAGAATATTATGGAGAAGGCAATGGCAATCCACTCTAGTACTCTTGCCTGGAGAATCCAATGGACAGAGGAGCCTGGTAGGCTGCAGTCCGTGGGGTCACGAAGAGTCAGACACGACTGAGCGACTTCACTTTCACTTTTCATTTTCATGCACTGGAGAAGGAAATGGCAACCCACTCGTGTTCTTGCCTGGAGAATCCCAGGAACGGAGGAGCCTTGTGGGCTGCTGTCTATGGGGTCGCACAGAGTCGGACACGACTGAAGCGACTTAGCAGCAGCAGCAGACAGCAGCATGAAGCCTTAATAATGACATCAGTTTTTATTTGTATGGAGAAATGTTCATGATACATAGCTAAGAGAAAAGCAGGATGTTAAATTGCATTTACATCCTGAACATAAATGTAAAATATGAACATATGCAGTATATGTGCATGAGAAAAATACTAGACAGAAGTAAATAACTAAAATGTTAACAAAGGCTCACCACGTGGATGGACTATGAACAGTCCCTGAGACACCCTAGGGAAAATAATATGCTAGGAAAAAAGAAAAGTTTGTCCTAATTCTTCCCTATGCCTCATCTTTGAGTTTGGGACATGAAGTCAATTTCAGAACTGAGAAGAAAGAACAGGAGACCTGAATCAAGCATCTTCCAGTTGCTCCAATAAATCAGCCATAGATCTGCCTACACTGCTCTGTATCTGAGGTTTTTTTTTTTTTTTTTTTTTAGGGTAAAAAGCACCTGGAAGTGACTAATTTTTTAGTTTTTTTCAGTGTTCTCTGTATGGTGTATTTTAATCAGCAGTACAATTTAGCAGTTGCATTAATTAATTAGCACATTAATCAGGAGAGCATTTTAGCAGCTAATCTCTAGCAAACTAGCAGTTTGTGATAAAATTTTAACAGTAGGAGAACATGCAGCATAGTAAATTATTTTTCAATGTTATCATCACTGTGGGGCTAGCAAAGGCTGAAATTATGTAACCAAATTGAAATCTTTCTTAAAATATACCTGCGCAGGGCACATTTGAGAAATTGTATGCTTCATGGGGAAAGGTTTAACAATTACTACTTTCTTTGCAAAGGAGCAGTTCTGAAGAAAACTGTCAGGCACTCCAGGAAACAAACTCTGTAAGTATTCTTAAAATACTCCTTGTGTAATTTCATAAAAATTTAAGTTTCCTCTTCTATTAGCAGGATCATTTATGTAATAATGAGAAGTTCCAAGATATTATTTTATTACATATGTTACAGTGATTAAAATGAAGGAAATACTTGCCTTGTGATGAAAATGTTACAAGTCTGATTTTAAGCTCTATAAAACCTTTACAATGAAACTTATACTTGGAAAGGGAAGAGAAAATATATTTCTTCCAATATAATGTTTAGGGATAAATGCATGTAGTACCACAGCCAAATGTAATATAATTTTTGATGAAATATAAGTTGAAGACTTTTGCGCATGGAAACATCACTCCTTTTTGCTTCATTATATCTGAAATGCAGTGACATGTGCTTTTATTGAATCCATGCATATTGAATTCCACATGTTCTAAAATTTAAAAATGTGACTGAAAAAATCCCATAGGCTGATATTAAAACTTCCTTTCATTTACAAAGCCTGGGGATATTGAATTCTCATATACAGCAATGTATTAGTCTGAACTGTTAAGCAGTTCTTTATCCTCACAGCATTTCCCTGGGAGAAATCAGCGTTCTTTCATGGCTCCACATTACTTTTTCAACCTCAGAAAGGAGAGGGTCAGAGTAACCAAGGGAGCATATGCTGGTTAAGCATTTCCTTACATTTCAAACTCTTGTTATATTGATTTTTTCTTCTAGTTCATAGAAATTGCACTCTATTTAAAACATATTATACAAGTTAGAAGAATTTTAATTTCCACTCTAACTTTTGTTTCCGTTTATAAATCACATCTGTATCTCCCAATCTTATGTCCTTTCTTTTCTAAATTTTCAACTCTATACAACCTACTTGATCAGCAACTCCACTCCAAACCCAAAGAAATCCCAAAACTACTGAGAAGGACAAATGAAATAGCTTATTTCACTACAAAAAAAGACATAAATTGCAGCATTTAGTAAGGATGTATTCAAATGTGATGGTACTGGGCGATTTTCTTATAAATGTCTGATAAATAAAAGGCCTGCCATTGCAATTAACTACCCATGCAACTCCATCAACTATTCTTTTGAGACAATGTCATGTATTGAAGATTTTTATGTGCTTAGGTTGGAATCTATGCATCCCTTTTGTCACAGGTAGAATCATTGTAATTATGTTGTTAGTGCATTAGTTGACTTCATTTGTAAGCACAGCATTTGTTATTGATAAATGTCTTATGGATGAAAAACCTCATTTAACTATGAGTCACCTCTATTGATATAATCCTTCTTACTTTATGAACTTTTATAATTAACATAAAGCTTGCCTGGGTTCACATTCTTTCTTGCTGACTAAATTATCTAGTCCTCTCCCATTCCCAGTCAGCTTGGATATACAGGCATGCACACATATGCATGCAGTGACACAAACACACACACACAAGTACACATGCATGCACACACACCATCCTTCTGATACAGTATCCATTTGAAGGTACCCTGGTGAAATATTGATTAATGTTGCTCTGTATTAAAGCATTGATTACTGAAGCATACTCATTTGCTCTCTCTCTCATGGCAGATTTCTATACTAAAATCTGGAACAGGTATAAACTAGGTATCCTTCGCTCATTGGCTCAATGAACATCTAAGATGTGATCAATTCATTTCTTCAATAAATATTTACTGAAAGCTGCAACATGCTTGGATTTTGCTCTTTAGGTCCTCAAGATTTGTTATCATGGTGAATACAATACTCCTATGACAAACCTAGACAGAGTATTAAAAAGCAGATACATAATTTTACTGACAAAGGTCAATATAGTCAAAGCTATGATTTTTCCAGTAGTCATGTATGAATGTGAGTTAGGCCATAAAGAAGGCTGAGCACTGAAGAACTGATGCTTCTGAACTGTGCTGTTGAAGACTCTTGAGAGTCCCTTGGACAGCAAGGAGATCAAACCAGTCAATCCTGAAGGAAATCAACTCTGAATATTCATTGGGAGGACTGATGCTGAAGTTGAAGCTCCAATACTTTGGTCACCTGATGGGAAGAGCCAACTTATTGGAAAAGACTCTGATGCTGGGAAAGATTGAGGGCAAGAGGAGAAGTAGGTGACAGAGGATGAGATGGTTGGATGGCATCACTGACTCAATGGACATGAGTTTGAGCAAACTCAAGGAGATAGTGAAGGACAGGGAAGCCTGCCATGCTGCAGTCCATGGGGTCGCAAAGAGTTGAACACAACTTAGTGACTGAACGACAAGAATACTCCTAATCTGCTTTGCTGACTTTGGTAAACCCCTTTACCAATAAACTATCATCTTTTACACTGTTGCTACAGGGCTCTTCATTAAACATAAATCTGATTGCATCACGTCTCTACATTAAATTATTAAATGGTTTTTATCACCTTTAGGAGAAAAGTTAAATCCTTCAGGATAGCCTACATTTCTTTCTTGATCTGGTCCTTGCCCACCTCTGCACTATCATCTTGTGATGGCTAATTTTATGAGTCAACCTCATTAGGCTAAAGGATGCTCAGATACCTGGTACAGCATTATTTCTGGCAGTGTTTATGAGACCATCTCTGGAAAATATTAGCATTTAAATTAGTAGACTGAGTAAAGAAGATCATACCAATGCAGGTCAGCATCATCCAATTTGTGGAGGGCCTGAAGAGCACCAGAAGGATGAGGAAGGATGAATTTTCTCTCTGTATTTGAGCTGGGACATTCATCTTTTCTACACTTAGACATCACATTCTTTGTCTTGGCTTTCAGACTCAGACCAGAACTCACAGCATTGGCCCTTCAGTTCTCAGGATTTTGAACTCAGACTGATTATGCCACTGACTTTCCTAGTTCTCCAACTTACAGATAGTAGACTGTGGAACTTCTCAGTCTTCATAACTACATGAGCCAATTCCTAAAATCACAATCTCTCTCTCTCCCCCTATATATAGACAGGGAGAGAGAGAGAATCACACATGGTGGCTGTAACTTTCGTAGTTTGAGGTGTGACAGGAAAACTAACTTGGTTTTTTTTTCCCTTCTTCACAATTTTATTGATAGATTTGTTCTTTCCAGAGATCTTAGCAACCTCAGAATACATTTTTTTTCTTTTTTTTTTAAGAACTTTACCTTTTCACTTAAAGGAAGTACTTTATGTCTTCTCTTTGGCATATCTAAATTGTTAGCATCACTGCTCTTGTACTCCAGGGCTGTTTTGAAGTAAAATAAGGGTCAGCTGAACACAAGCACTGTGATACTACAACAGTCAGTATGATAACTGAGATGGCTACCAAGTAACTAATAAGCAAGATACTCTGGACAAAGGAATGGTTCACATCCTGGGTGGGACAGAGCAAGACAATGCAAGATTCCAACACACTACTCAGATAAGTATGCAGTTTAACCTTTATAAATTATTTATCTCTGGAATTATCCATTTAATATTTTGGAGCCACAGTTGACCTCAGGTACCTGAAACCATGGAGAACAAAACCGTGGATAAGAGGGGACTACTATTTATATTGTTGTTCTTCAGTTGCTCAGTCATGTCCAACTCTTTCAGATCCCATGGACTGCAGGATAGCAGGCTTCCCTATCCTTCACTATGTCCTGGAGTTTGCTCAAACTCATGTCCTTTGGGTCAATGATGCCACCCAACAAACTCATCCTCTATCATCCCCTTCTCCTCCTGCCCTCAATCTTTCCCTGCATCAGGGTCTTTTCCAATGAGTCAGTTCGTCTCATCAGGTGGCCAAATTATTGGAGCTTCAGCTTCAGCATTAGTCCTTCCAATGAATACTTAGGGTTGATTTCCTCTAGTATTGTATATATCCCTTTAGTAGTGTATGCACACACACACACACACACACACACACACACACACACACTTATCTATCTATCCAAAACCATTTGGCATGGAACACATATTCTTAAGGACATTTTAGATAACATCAAATTTCAAGGACATTTTCATGAGGAACAAATGTCTTATAGGTGTTTTGCACTGGATCAGATTTCAAGGATCTTTTGGCATGGACTAAATGTTCTATTGATTTTTTCGACAGGATCAATGATTACCTTTTGGACAGAACCCAATGTCTTTCAAGCATAGTGTTTGATTCTATCCACAAATTCGGGCATTCAATGGGGGTCTTAGAACATATCCCTTGCAGATAAAGGGCTAGGGGCTACTCTATATCCTACTGGTTCTGTGTTTCTGGAGAACCTTGACTAATAAATACTTCTAGCTACTTCCCTGTGCCAATACTCCATTCCAGCATATTCCATTTGTTGTTTCCCAGATCAGAGATCAGTCGCCCAGTCGTGTCCGACTCTTTGCAACCCCATGAATCGCAGCACGCCAGGCCTCCCTCTCCATCACCAACCCCCGGAATTCACTGAGACTCACGTCCATCGAGTCAGTGATGCCATCCAGCCATCTCATCCTCTGTCGTCCCCTTCTCCTCCTGCCCCCAATCCCTCCCAGCATCAGAGTCTTTTCCAATGAGTCAACTCTTCACATGAGGTGGCCAAAGTACTGGAGTTTCAGCTTTAGTATCATTACTTCCAAAGAAATCCCAGGGCTGATCTCCTTCAGAATGGACTGGTTGGATCTCCTTGCAGTCCAAGAGACTCTCAGGAGTCTTCTCCAACACCACAGTTCAAAAGCATCAATTCTTCAGCTCTCAGCCTTCTTCACAGTCCAACTCTCACATCCATACATGACCACAGGAAAAACCATAGCCTTGACTAGACGAACCTTTGTTGGCAAAGTAACGTCTCTGCTTTTGAATATGCCATCTAGGTTGGTCATAACTTTCCTTCCAATGAGTAAGCATCTTTTAATTTCATGGCTGCAGTCACCATCTGTAGTGATTTTGGAGCCCAAAAAAATAAAGTCTGACACTGTTTCCACTGTTTCCCCATCTATTTCCCATGAAGTGGTGGGACCGGATGCCATGATCTTCATTTTCTGAATGTTGAGCTTTAAGCCAACTTTTTCACTCTCCACTTTCACTTTCATTAAGAGGCTTTTGAGTTCCTCTTCACTTTCCACCATAAGGGTGGTGTCATCTGCATATCTGATGTTATTGATACTTCTCCCGGCAATCTTGATTCCAGCTTGTGTTTCTTCCAGTCCAGCGCTTCTCATGATGTACTCTGCATATAAGTTAAATAAACAGGGTGACAATATACAGCCTTGACGAACTCCTTTTCCTATTTGGAACCAGTCTTTTGTTCCATGTCCAGTTCTAACTGTTGCTTCCTGACCTGCATACAAATTTCTCAAGAGGCAGATCAGGTGGTCTGGTATTCCCATCTCTTTCAGAATTTTCCACAGTTTATTGTGATCCACACAGTCAAAGGCTTTGGCATAGTCAATAAAGCAGAAATAGATGTTTTTCTGGAACTCTTTTGCTTTTTCTATGATCCAGTGGACGTTGGCAATTTGATCTCTGGTTACTCTGCCTTTTCTAAAACCAGCTTGAACATCAGGAAGTTCACGGTTCACATATTGCTGAAGCCTGGCTTGGAGAATGTTGAGCATTACTTTAAGCATGTGAGATGAGTGCAATTGTGCAGTAGTTTGAGCATTCTTTGGCATTGCCTTTCTTTGGGATTGGAATGAAAACTGACCTTTTCCAGTCCTGTGGCAACTGCTGTGTTTTCCAAATTTGCTGGCATATTGAGTAAAGCACTTTCACAGCATCATCTTTCAGGATTTGGAATAGCTCAACTGGAATTCCATCACCTCCATTAGCTTTGTTCGTAGTGATGCTTTCTAAGGCCCACTTGACTTCTCATTCCAGGATGTCTGGCTCTAGGTCAGTGATCACACCATCGGGATTATCTGGGTCGTGAAGATCTTTTTTGCACAGTTCTTCTGTGTATTCTTGCCATCTCTTCTTAATATCTTCTGCTTCTGTTATGTCCATACCATTTCTGTCCTTTACTGAGCTCATCTTTGCATGAAATGTTCCTTTGGTATCTCTGATTTTCTTGAAGAGATCCCTAGTCTTTCCCATTCTGTTGTTTTCCTCTATTTCTTTGCATTGATCACTGAAGAAGGCTTTCTCATCTCTTCTTGCTATTCTTTGGAACTCTGCATTCAGATGTTCATATCTTTCCTTTTCTCCTTTGCTTTTCGCTTCTCTTCTTTTCACAGCTATTTGTAAGTCCTCCCCAGACAGACATTTTACTTTTTTGCATTTCTTTTCTATGGGAATGGTCTTGATCCCTGTCTCCTGTACAATGTCATGAACCTCATTCCATAGTTCATCAGGCACTCTATCTATCAGATCTAGGCCCTTAAATCTATTTCTCACTTCCACTGTATAATCATAAGGGATTTGATTTAGGTCATACCTGAATGGTCTAGTGGTTTTCCCTACTTTCTTCAGTTTCAGTCTGAATTTGGCAATAAGGAGTTCATGGTCTGAGCCACAGTCAGCTCCTGGTCTTGTTTTTGCTGACTGTATAGAGCTTCTCCATCTTTGGCTACAAAGAATATAATCAATCTGATTTCGGTGTTGACCATCTGGTGATGTCCATGTATAGAGTCTTGTGTTGTTGGAAGAGGGTGTTTGTTATGACCACTGCATTTTCTTGGCAAAACTCTATCAGTCTTTGCCCTGCTTCATTCCGTATTCCAAAGCCAAATTTGCCTGTTACTCCAGGTGTTTCTTGACTTCCTACTTTTGCATTCCAGTCCCCTATAATGAAAAGGACATCTTTTTTGGGTGTTAGTTCTAAAAGGTCTTGTAGGTCTTCATAGAACCGTTCAACTTCAGCTTCTTCAGCATTACTGATTGGGGCATATACTTGGATTACTGTGATATTGAATGGTTTGCCTTGGAAACGAACAGAGATCATTCTGTCATTTTTGAGATTGCATCCAAGTACTGCATTTCGGACTCTTCTGTTGACCATGATGGCTAGTCCATTTCTTCTGAGTGATTCTTGCCCGCAGTAGTAGATATAATGGTCATCTGAGTTAAATTCACCCATTCCAGTCCATTTCAGTTCACTGATTCCTAGAATGTCAACATTTACTCTTGCCATCTCTTGTTTGACCACTTCCAATTTGCCTTGATTCATGGACCTGATATTCCGGGTTCCTATGCAATATTGCTCTTTACAGCATCAGACCTTGCTTCTATCACCAGTCACATCCACAGCTGGGTATTGTTTTTGCTTTGGCTCCATCCCTTCATTCTTTCTGGAGTTATTTCTCCACTGATCTCCAGTAGCATATTGGGCACCTACTGACCTTGGGAGTTTCTCTTTCAGAATCCTATCATTTTGGCTTTTCATACTGTTCATGGGGTTCTCAAGGCAAGAATACTGAAGTGGTTTGCCATTCCCTTCTCCAGTGGACCACATTCTGTCAGATCTCTCCACTATGACCCGCCCGTCTTGGGTTGCCCCACGGGCGTGGCTTAGTTTCACTGAGTTAGACAAGGCTGTGGTCCTAGTGTGATTAGATTGACTGGTTTTCTGTGAGTATGGTTTCAGTGTGTCTGCCCTCTCATGCCCTCTTGCAACACCTACCGTCTTACTTGGGTTCTCTTACCTTGGGCGTGGGGCATCTCTTCATGGCTGCTCCAGCAAAGCGCAGCCATTGCTCCTTACCTTGGACGAGGGATATCTCCTCACCGCCGCCCTTCCTGGACCTTTAACGTGGGATAGCTCCTCTAGGCCTTCCTGCACCCGCACAGCCACAGCAAGAAGACTGTATTCTCTTACTTCTTCACCTTTGTGGATACTTTTTCTCTAATATGGACTGACCTCTTCTCTCCCTGCCCTGCACAACACATGTTAATTATTTAGGACTCCCGTCTCATATCACTTATTTTCCCCACCACATTCTGTCCTTAATTAAGCCTATGTTAATTGCTATCTATGTGCCAAACTTATGCTAGTTGTTTTCTTTCTTTAATAGAATCCTATATTTGTCTCTTAGAAGTTACTATATTTGATTTTAATGATTTTCCAGTCACTCATTTCAGTCCAAGCCCCATAATCAGTGATTGTCTTTCATCCTTTATTCCCCCAATACTTTGCAAAAAACAGAGGATATTAAGTTTCAATTGTGTTAGTTGAAAATAAGGGTAATTTATTCAACTAAGCAAAGAAAAAGGCTTTGGGCTCCAGAATGGAAGCAATGGTGCTAGAAAGGATATGTGTTTTTAAAACATGACTTTTAAAGCCTTAAAGTGATGCTATGGACTTTTATAAAACCTGGACTTTTGCAAAGCTATGAAATCCATGAGTAGAATTAGCAGTAGAATAAAAGCCTCAGGCTGTTATGGATTTGTTTTATAGTGAAAAGTAGGACAAATCAACCTACTTCTCCTCTCATTAAGGGATGACACACTTTCACCATGCCCAAGCAACGGCAATATGGGAGCACTGGAATTTACAGCACCTTAGCGGTCAAATCTTTTAGAATAAACCATGAAATTCATGAGATGCTAGCACAAAAATTCTCATCTAAGAGAAAGAGCAGTTCTATAATGTAGGCAGAACACCCACGACCTCGATTTTAGTCAAGGAAATTGAAGCCCAGTATCATTTAACGCCTTGCTCAAAGTTGCACTGCTAAGTAACAGATATAAGCGTCACACTTAATTTCTGAAACTAAGTCCACCATGCTCTTTCTCTATGAACAATACCAACATCCAGAATTCACAAAGATAACCAGTAGTCATAACTGCTTCTGGATATGTATCTATGTCTGTTTGGGATGGGGCAGGAAGCAGCAGGGAAGTGGTAAACAATGAATAAATATCATTCTGACATTGAAGTACTATATTAAGGTGAACTACTTTTAATCATAATTTTCATATATTATATTTATAGAAATAGCTATAGTTATATCTTTTAGTCAGAAGTAAAGTGTCAAATTGAAGAAGGAAATGGCAACCCACTCCAGTATTCTTGCCTGGAAAATCCCTTGGACAGAGCAGTCTGGCAGATTACAGTCCATGGGGTTGCCAAGGGTTGGACATGACTTAGCAACTGAACCAAAGTGTCAAATGGGAAAGATCCCTGGGAGGAGGGCATGATCACCCACTCCAGTATTCTTGCCTGGAGAATCCTATGGAAAGAGGAGCCTGGTAAGCTGCAGTCCAGTGGGTCAGAAAGAGTCAGATACAACTGAAGTAACTTAGCACACAAAGTGTCAAACAAGCTAATGCTATGGCTCTTACATCTTCTGAAATTAACCTTTTCTGAAAATTGAAACTTACTCATTGGGCCAAAAGCAGAAATGACATAGACTTTACCCTAGGTAACTACATTGATTAGCTAATGAACCAAAGTTACACCCAAAAGTAAATGTTGGTTTTAAATGGTTCCCTGAATGTCCAATCACCAAATACTTTGCAGAGAAAATCTGTAAGATAAGGACAACAGAAAAACACAAAGAAGTCCAGAAACTCAGGAGGAAAGTGAAGAAGCTATAAGAGGTACTACAAAATGACAAAAAGCACAAGCAAAGATATAAGTTCTTCCAACTCAGAAAGAAAGGGGATCCAATTATTTACATAGAACCCATGCTAGGAATTAGGGTGAAAAGGTAGACAAGAAAATGTCACCTTGAACAATTATACTCACTGGCTTCTCTGAAGACATAGGCTAGCTTCCTGAAAAAAGAGAAACAGGAAATCTGGCTTTATTGCTTTCATGTTAGTGCAAGAAGAAGTCAACAAAAATATTCTCAGGAAGACCTGAAATTACTTGCAAACTTAGTAGACTGACATTTTAGGAGAAATTATTATTTTGATATACAGATATGGTAGGCTTAGAGATTTAGGAGTGGTTATTTGAGGCACTATGAGATTAAGGAATCACTCTTCAGTATTTAGTTCATATTCTTAAGAGACTGGTGTGCACAGAATGTTAATGTGGATATAGTGAGAGTAATCATTATCAACACAGCTCTTCCTTAGTTGAATTTCCTGAAACAGTGAATTGGGGAAGGGTTTTCAGAGTGAGAATGAGCATGATAGCCCTGTTGATTGTCACTGACACACATGGTGGACCCTCCAATGGGTCTAATCTTCATAACCAGCCTCTGTACCCAAGAAGTGGAAGGGAGAATGGCCCCATAGTCTCATTGTAGAGAGAGAATTCCAATAAGCAACAATGTCTCTCCTGAGTAGAAGACAGAGAAGCAATGTGCTGTTCTGAGTAATCATGGAATCAATAAACTTCCATGTTCTCCTCTTATAAGGATTGATTGGTAGTTATTATCCTAGTGAATTTAAATTTGTTAACAACAAAATTCTATAGGGTCTTGATACTATCTTGTAGTACCTCCTTGGAAGAAAAGTTCCTAGGAAGAAAAGCTATGACAAATCTAGACATCATATTAAAAAGCAGAGACATTACTTTGCCAACAAAAGTCCATTTAGTCAAAGCTATGGTTTTTCCAGTAGTCATGTATGGATGTTAAAGTTGGACCATAAAGAAAGCTGAGCACTGAAAAATTGATACTTTTGAAATGTAGTGTTGGAGAAGACTCTTGAGAGTCCCTTGAACTGCAAGGAAATCCAATCAGTCCATCCTAAAGGAAATGAGTCCTGAATATTCATTGGAAGGACTGATGCTGAAGCTGAAACTCCAATACTTTGGCCACCTGATGCAAAGAACTGACTCACTGGAAAAGACCTTGATGCTGGGAAAGATTGAAGGCAGGAGGAGAAGGGGATGACAGAGGATGAGATGGTTCGATGTCATCAATTACTCCACAGATATGAGTTTGAGCAAGCTCCGGAAATTGGTGATGGACATGGAAGCCTGTCGTGCTGCAGTCCATGGGGTCACAAGAGTCGGCCATGACTGAGCGACTGAACTGAACTATCTTGTAGGCATAAACTTGTATGATTTGATCAACCATCTCTCACTAAAAAGCAAGATCACCTTGAAATCCACAGCAAGAATTGTACATGCAAATTACAGTGAAATAATTAAGCAGTTAACTTGGTTGGAAAACATTTTACCCACCAAACAAATTTTATAAGTCAATCAACTTTATTAAATTGAGAATAAACAGCTAATAAGAGAGCACTGATTTCAACAGGCTCACACTGTTGTAGAGCACACTTATCATCACCTATTACTCCTTAATAAGTAGAGCAGTGAAAGTATCACTATAAATTAGCTTCAAAGTCCTTAAGAGGTTTCAATGGGAGAGGGGAAGGAGACTGTAAAAAGAACAGAAAGGATAAAGTACAAATGAGGGCAAGCCTTGCCAGCGATTCCACTGTTAAGAGAAAAGTACAAAGAACCTTGAAGAGGAAAGAAAGAAGTAGTGGGCCATTAAATTCAGAGCAGCAAATTCTGATAAAGTAAAGCAGTGGCAGGTAAATAAGAGGTGGGTTGAAAATATGTAATTAGTAACAGTCATGAGTTTCAGTTAATAACATGGCAATTAACCTCAAAATAAAGTAGTTTTATTAGTTAAAACAAATTATTTCTCTTCTTCACATAGGGGTTCAAAATACATTATTAATGCTATCTCTCTCTCTCTCTCTCTTTTTTTTTTTTTTTTTTTTGGCTCCTTGGTAGATGTTTTCCCATTATTCCAACTACCAGTTGCATTTGCCATTCCATTTTCTTGACCCACATTAAAATTAGGCAAGTATGAAATTAAAACTCCAAACATTTTCAAGAGCTATTTCAAATTCAGAGATTTATATCCCTTGCAAAATGGGATTTTGACTTTGACGCTGGTCTGGGACATGAGATCCCTAAGAACATTTCAATAGAGATATGAAAGAGTTAGGGTAGCATGGAGGGAGAGTAATTTTTTAAAGTACCTGAAAGTCCTTTGTGACTAACTTCTCCAGGTTATTTATGTATGGAGCATTTGACAAATTCTAAATAGGCTCTAAGTAAAGCAAAATGGACTCTTATTTTCTTGGTAGCATTTAACTTATATAATGACATGGGTATTGGAAAACAGATACCCCTGTGGTTCTTTCCATACTCAAAATCTAACCTAAGTGCCACTCAAGGTCATAAAATGCCCTCTAAACCCAATGACAACATGAAAAGCATACAGACAATCCATATGCAGGTATGCGCTATCTCCAGCTTACTCTGAAATCCAAGGTGGAGGGTGTACTTCTTTATTACTTAGAATAAAAAATGCCTTCTCGATTAATATTTTGTGAAAATAAATGCCTAGATATACCTCTTGTAAAGAACAAAATTTAGAAAGAGCTTGAAGGTTAGAAATAAAGATGATCCACTTAATACAAATGAGGTCAGGGTCCCTATACACAAGGAGCTTTTAATTAAGCAGAGAAGAAAATTCACACATGATAAAGAATCCCTTTCCCATACTCTCTCTCTCTCTCTCTCTCATACGCACACAGAGACACAAACACACACATGAACATCAAATTAAGCCAGAAAAGTCTGCTTTAATCCTGTCACATATATTTAAAAGTGAGCATTCCCAGGCAGACAAACCTGGATTGGATCCCAACTGTGATACTTGCTACCTGGATAACTGCCTTCTACTTACTTAACCTTCCTCAGACTTGGTTTCCTCAATATAAATTTGAGAGAATATTGTTATTTCCTGCAAAAGGCCGTTGTGAGATTTAAATTAGAAAATGCTGAATACCTATTATAAGGGAAGCTGTTGTGTAGTTACTAGACATTCAGAAGAGGAGTCTTCTTTAGTGCAGGGCATGCTGTGTAACATGTTCAGTTGCTTAGTCATGCCCAGCTCTTGCAACCCCATGGACAGTAGCCCACCAGGGATTTCCCAGGCAAGAATACTGGAGTGGGTGGCCATTTCTTTCTCCAGGAGATCTTCCCAACCCAGGGATTGAACTTGTGTCTCCTGCATTGGCAGGTGGATTCTTTACAAGTGAGCCACGTGGGAAGCCCTTTAGTACGTACACATATGATTAACCTCTGCAGCTCCATGGATACTTTCAGCCCTCACTCCTTTCTTAGTTCCTTTAAGAAGTCAATCTATGAGGAAAGCTGTGAATTAAAATATATCTCCTCTATTGACATTCCCCATCACCACTGCCACCATCTCAAATACTTCCTTCTCTTTTTCCCACAGATGGTGGGCCTTAATCTAGCCAATGATGCCCGGGAAAAGATAGAATCTCAGTTGTACTCCAAACTTTCTCTAAAATTTTTGCTTTTGATTTGTCTCCTTAAACCCTCGTCCCCTCTCTCAGTCAATCATCATTTCCATTAACTCTCTACCTATAAACAAACAAACCAAAATCACTGCCTTCATTATGCAAACTATTTTTATTTTCCTTTTCCCCACCACCAGTCTTCAGTGGAAGACGTCTCACACCAGTTCTCCTTCTCTGTAATGAATTCCAGTCCCAATCCTACAAACCATTTTTACATGCTCATCATTTGCTTCTCTGTATCAGTTCAGTTCAGATCAGTCACTCAGTCGTGTCCAACTCTTCGCAACCCCATGAATCGCAGCACGCCAGGCCTCCCTGTCCATCACCAACTCCTGGAGTTCACTCAGACTCATGTCCATCAAGTCGGTGATGCCCCATCTCATCCTCTGTCGTCCCCTTCTCCTCCTGCCCCCACTCCCTCCCAGCATCAGAGTCTTTTCCAATGAGTCAACTCTTCGCATGAGGTGGCCAAAGTACTGGAGTTTCAGCTTTAGCATCATTTCTTCCAAAGAACACCCAGGGCTGATCTCCTTCAGAATGGACTGGTTGGATCTCCTTGCAGTCCAAGGGACTCTCAAGAGTCTTCTCCAACACCACAGTTCAAAAGCATCAATTCTTCGGTGCTCCTGCTAAAAAGATTTGCACCTTGAAACGTTGCTCATTTCCATCCTATCTCCACATGTATGACTGCATCATCATCATCCTGTTGCTCCTCCTCATGCATGTGAATATACCATCTGAATAGAACACTAGCTAGAGACTTTTACTTATATTCAGTCCATCCTGCTAGTTCCTTCAGCAAAGTTCTCTAGCCCCTGGCACACACCTCTCTTGAGCTCTTCCATTACATTTCCTTCAGCTGTTGCTTTATCCTTGGCAGCCTGTGAGCATTTCCATCACTGTCAGTTGGGGCTTCCCTGGGTGGTGGTTCTGCTTCATTTGCTCTGGGAGGAAAGGACCTTGGAGCCATTTGTCATCACCAGTAGACTTTCTTCAGGTTATACAAGTAAATTCCTGACCAGATAGCTGTTACGTTTTCAAATGAACTATAACCTTGTCTGAATTTTCTTGTCATTTTTATCAAATTTCAATGATACTGTAAGAGACATAAAAAATCTGCATATAATCAAACTCTACCTATATATTTTTGAGGTTATAAAAAATGTTGACCCGGTGTTATTGTCTGTTACTGAATATGAAACAGCTGTGCCTTGATTTACTGTGTTTTCAAATCTGCGACATCACAGAATACTTTTCTGCAAAAATAAAAATAAAGGTGATAATACAATTATGTAAAGTTTAAAAATAAAATAAAATTTAAAAAAAAGTTGATAGAGTGCCACTAGTAATATAATACATGCTTTAATTTTGTTATTAAGAGGAGCCTGTATTCTATGCACAGACATAGCTGGGTAAATAGGAGCTGATCTCCTTTGCTGTAAGTGGCTATCCTTATAAAAGAAAATACATTTGAAGTACAACTGGAGATATGGTGCTTTGGTCTATACCACAAATTAGACATAATCCTGGCCTTTTAGAAATTCACAGAATGGTATTTTCATAAATGTCTGTTTAGGTAATAGTACTTACAAATAATTTGACTTGAGTTTTCTTTAACGTTAGTGATTTTATTTACAGAACATGTCTGAAAAACTAATGTTTTGCTTCTTTTTTTTTTCTTGGCTGCATGGCACGTGGGATCTTAGTTTCCCAACTACGGAATGAACCTGTGCTCTCCTGCATTGGTGGCACAGAGTCTTAACTACTGGACCACCAGAGAAGTCCCCTTGCTTTGTTTTGTTTTGCAAAGTATGTCCTCTGACTCTGAGTTATAATAGAGAATTATAAACTTTAAATGATAGATTTTCAAATCTTATAATTTATTTTTCTTATTTTTATTTTTTCTTATTTTTATTTTTATTTAGACTCTGAGTTATAATAGAGAATTATAAACTTCAAATGATTGATTTTCAAATCTTATAATTTCTTTTTATTATTTTTATTTTTTCTTTTTATTATTGAAATGTAATAGACATATAGCTCTGTATAAATTTAAGGCATACAGCACAAAGATTTGATTTATATACATCATGTAATGATTACCACAGTAAGTTTAGTGATTATCATCTCATAGATATATAAAATAAAAGAAAAAAAAACAATAGTTTTTCTTGTCACAAAACCTCTTGGAATTTACTCTCTTAAATTTTATGTATAACATACAGCAGTATTAATTAATCATGTTGTACACTATATTCCTAGTATTTGTTTATCTTATAATATGAAGTTCAAATTTGATTTCCCTTTTTTAATGAGTTTGCTTGTTTGTTGTTTTTGAAGTATAATTGTCCAAGCACATGTTATCCCTCTTACACAACACAGCAATTTGTTATCTCTATATATTTCAAATATATTACCACTTAATCTTAAAAAAAATTGTGAAGCCCAATTTTTTGTAGCTCTATTTATTCTATTATAAAGAAATTTATATATTTTCATTTTATCAGTAAACCCTGATAATTAGTGCCAATAGATTTCAGTGTAAAGGCATCTTTAAGTGGAAAAATTATTTTAAAATTATAAAGAAACAATTTTTTATAAATAGATGTTTTGTATACTTAACAACCATTTACACAAAACTATATAATATTAGAAACCCATACTTTCTTAGCATCATATATTAAACCTAGAAATATAAATAGTTTGATACAAATGTAAGCATATTTTAAAATATCTTAAAATTGGGATGAAAATAGCTATTGCCCAGTACTATGCATTGATATAGTCATCAATTACATGTGAGTTGTTAAGCAAAGTGTTTTGAAGTTTTTCCTTTCAACTTTAAAAATTTGGGCCTACCAGTTTTGTTTTGTTTTTTTTTTAAGACAAATACCATGTGATTCCACTCATCTATATTTAAGGTTGTCAGATTCATAGAAACATAAAGTAGAATGGTGGCTACTAGGGACTGCAGGAAGAAGAAATGGGAAGATGTTGTTTAATGAGTAGAGAGTTTCAGTTTCGCAAGACGAAAAGTTACAGAAAGCTGCTGACAAACACTGTGATACTTAACACGACTGTACTGTACACTTGACAATGGTTAAGGTGGCAAATTGTGTGTTGTTTTTAAATAACAATTAAAATTTGTTTAAAAGACAAAATGAAAACAAAACAAAATAAATTAAAAAACACCCCACAAAAACTCATATATAGATCTAAATGCCTTTAATTCTGTACTGTAATTTAATTTTCTGCTCTGTGATAATATTGATAATCATGTTACCAGAAATACATAAGATAGAATATGCAAAAATAAACTATGGAATAAGGTAACTTCTGCTCAGTTTGAAGAGGGACATTTTGTTTTTTATTAATTGTGAAGTAAGATCTCTTGTGCTGAACTGTGAGGTCACTCTATTAGACTCTCTCTACATAGGAAAGAAGTGACGTGTCTTCAACAAGATGGAAAATCTAGCTTTTATAGTAAGTAAGACTGAACTTCATAAATAGTAAAAGCGCTTATCCCTTGATACAACAGGAAAAAAAGAAGGTTCAAGCAAGCACATTAGCTTTACAGACATCATCCATGTCATTAAAATCTCTATTAAAGTATACCTGCCTCTTTTACTTGCTTAAAGCTAAAATAATAATACAAAGAAAGCAAACCAAAAAAAAGATTTTAATTTGCAAAAATAAAAGATATATTTTAATGATTTTAGAAACAGCCTATATCAGCAATCTTATTTCTATATTTTCCTAATAATGACTTGTGATGGCATAGATTTCCACACGAGAGGAAAAGTAAATAGTCAACTTCATCTGTCCCAACCTGAGACCAGATCCTTCCAGCTGGCATTTTCCAATGAATCAGAGAAAATATATGAACCGGCTAAACCACTGAGCCATAAAATCCACTTATAAAAAGCAAGTTATTTCACACTATGAAGGCAATATGGGTAAGCACTGGCACTTACTGAGCATCTTTACATGCTCAAGTCTGTGCAAGGTACTTTACATACATTACATTATTAAATATTAAAAATTCTATGAATTAGGCAATAATATTTTTCATTTTAAACCAAGGTTTAGTGAGCAGAACATGAACTCACCTACTTCAAAAATCTACATGCTTACCATTGCATTCAATATGTTCAAGAGCTTTCTTTTTTTCTCTCTCTGATTTCATTATATTCCAATCCTATTCTTTCATTTGCTTAATTCATCCCCAAGATTCATCCCCAAGATACAGTCCCTGCATGGGACCATATATTATTCATACACAGGCTTATTTATTCTTATATGAAATAGATATAATTTATTTTAAAAATTGCTTGAAATATAGAGATTCAATAGATCCATTAAAAATTACTTTTTTCTTTTTGGAATGAAGCTATTTATCAACACTCATCACATGAAACAAGGCTCTGTTAATAAATGAATCACTCACAAAAACAAAATAAAAATCTTTTCACTGCCACCACACCCTCATCTTCATAGCTCACTGTATTCCTTTCTGCTAAATCTTTTTTCATATTGGCTGTACACAGTCATAGTTCTTCCTCTTTATGACTAGAAGCAAGATAATTCCATTCTACTAGTGGAAATTTTAGGAATTTTTTATTTATATTTGTTCATTCATATACTCAAAAAATTGTGAATAAGCATTGAGTCTATGTCTACAATTAAGAGTGACAAGCCGGGGCTTCCCTGGGGCTCACAATGTTAAAGAATCCACCTGCCAATGCAGGAGACACGGGAAGATCCCACATGCCGCAGAGCAACTAAGCCCGCGTGCCACTACTGTGACTAGAACCTGGGAGTTGCAACTACTGAGTCCATGTGCCATAACTACTGAAGCCTGACTGCCCTAGAGCCCATGCTCTGCGACAAGAGAAGCCACCACTGTGAGAAGCCATCATAACTAAAGAGTAGCCCCTGCTCACTGCAATGAAGACCTAGCACAGCCAATAAATAAATTCGTTAAAAAAAATTTTAATGCACTGTATATTCTTTTTTAAAAAAGAAAAAAGTGATAAGTCTAATTTCTAATACTAACTAGTGTGGATGCTTTGACCAATTTTGGAGACAACTGTGCAGCCATTTAACCCAACTGTTTATTATTGTTAGCCTCTGTGTTGCTAATTCTTTTTATTTAATACTCCCCAAGAGGACATTTATCCAATACCCTATATTAAATATTGATAATTCAAATGCCTACATTTTCTATCTTACTGAAAAACTAATTTTCATAGCCCCCCATTGCTATGTGGTTCTTATTAATGATTGAGATGTAGAATTACATAAATGGCATAAAACTATCTAGGTACTTATCATGATATTAGGTAAACTCAATGAAGCTTCCAAAGATAACAGGGCACTGTTTTCTGTTGTTGTTTTGCTTCTCCCTAATTTAAAGCACATAAAACTTGAGACTAGTTCTCATGTAAAAAATTCGACCATAATTTCCTGGAAGTTCAGAATACTTAAAATGATGACAAAAGTATGAGTTTGGGTTGTGAGGCATGTCTCATAAGTTTAGCACATCTTTTTGTCTAATTTTCAGGAGACTTTGTGCTATATCTTCAGGCAACGTTCACTCGACTCTTGATTGTTGCTATATGCTTCCTTCACCCATTTGTGGCTAGCTCAAATCTCCCACATTAAAGATAAATAAAACCAGCTGAGTCAGACACGACTGAGCGACTTCACTTTCACTTTTCACTTTCCTGCATTGGAGAAGGAAATGGCAACCCACTCCAGTGTTCTTGCCTGGAGAATCCCAGCCTGGTGGGCTGCCGTTTATGGGATCGCACAGTCGGACAGGACTGAAGTGACTTAGCAGTAGCAGCAGTGTTAAAAACAACCTATTCTTTTGTTTTGTTTTACTGCCACAAAATCCTCCAGACCAATCAACTTGAGAAACTATACGCTAGGCACTGGCTTGGATAAGTTGACCAAATATGGCAGAAGGTGTAGAAAAGAAAGAAAAAAGAAAGAAAATGAAGTCACTCAGTAGTATTTGACTCTTTGCTACCCCATGAATTGTAGCCTACCAGGCTTCTCCATCCATGGGGTTTTCCAGGCAAGAGTACTGGAGTGGGTTGTCGTTTCCTTCTCCAGGGCATCTTTCTGACCCAGGGATGGAACCCGGGTCTCCCGCATTGCAGGCAGATGCTTTACCATCTGAGCCACCAGGGAGAAGGTGTAGAGGAAGGAATTAATTAATGTGGGCAGAATGGTTTTCCAACTCCCACAAACATACTCCACAGACTATAAAAATGACTTAGTATTCCTTTTCAAGATGCCTTTGATTTCATTTTAAACTATTCACTTGTTGAATAGTATTGGCGTGGAGAAAGGATAAATAAGAGAACTCTGGGCAGTGAAACAATATTTCTGCCTACCATTGCAATATCTTTTTGCCTTTTCATACTGTTCATGGGGATCTCAAGGTAAGAATACTGAAGTAAATTGCCATTCCCTTCTCCAGTGGACCACGTTTTGTCAGAACTCTCCACCATGACCCATTCGTCTTGGGTGGCCCTACATGGCATGGCTCATAGTTTCATTGAGTTAGACAAGGCTGTGGTCCACGTGACCAGTTTGATTAGTTTTCTGTGAATGTGGTTTTCCTTCAGTCTGCCCTCTGATAGATAAGGATAAGAGGCTTATGGAGGCTTCCTGATGGGAGAGACTGACTGTGGGGGAAACGGTCTTGTTATGATGAGCGGGGCCATGATCAGTAAATCTTTAATCCAATTTTCTGTTGATTTGCAGGACTGTGTTCCCTCCCTTTTGTTTGACCTGAGACCAAACTATGGTGGAAGTAATGAAGATAATGGCAACCTCCTTCAAAAGGGCCTGTGCACACACTGCCACACTCAGTGCCCCAGGCCCTGCAGCAGGCCACTGACAACCCATACCTCTGCCAGAGACTCCTGGACACTCACAGGCAAGTCTGGGTCAGTCTCTTGTGGGGTCACTGCTCCTTTCTCCTGGGTCCTGGTGCACACAAGGTTTTGTTTCTGCCCTCCAAGAGTGTGTTTCCCAATCCTGTGTAAATTCTGTAATTAAAACCCACTGGTCTCCAAAGTCAAATTCCCTGGGAGTTCTCAGTCCCTTTGCCAGATCCCCAGGTTGGGAAATCTGTTGTGGCTCCTAGAACTTTCTTAGCTGTGTGAGAATTTATTTCGTACAATAAATTGGTATAATAAATCATGGCATCTGGCCCCATCACTTCATGGCAACTAGATGGGCCCCATCACTTCATGGCAACTAGATGGGGAAACTATGGAAACAGTGACTGACAGACTTTATTTTCTTGGGCTCCAAAATCACTACTGATGGTGACTTCAGCCATGAAATTAAAAGACGCTTGCTTCTTGGAAGAGAAGCTATGACGAACCTAAACAGCATATTAAAAAGCAGAAACATTACTTTGCCAACAAAGGTCCATCTAGTCAAAACTATGGTTTTTCCAGTAGTCATGTGTGGATGTGAGAGTTGAACTATAGAGAAAGCTGAGCACTGAAGAATTAATGCTTTTGATCTGTGGTGTTGGAGAAGACTCTTAAGAGTCCCTTGAACTGCAAGGGGATCAAGCCGGTCAACCCTGAGGGAAATCAATCCGGAATATTCATTGGAAGGACTGATGCTGAAGCTGAAACTCCAATACTTTGACCACCTGATGCAAAGAACTGACTCACTGGGAAAGACAGTGATGATGTGAAAGATTGAAGGCAGGAGGAGAAGGGGTCGACAGAGTATGAGATGGTTGGATGGCATCACTGACTCAATGGACAGGAGTTTGAGTAAACTCCTGGAGTTGGTGATGGACAGGGAGGCCTGGTGTGCTCCAGTCCATGGGGTCACAAAGAGTCGGCCACGACTGAGTGACTGAACTGAACTGAACCACTGCAATATCAGTTTACCTTTTCCACTTTTCTCCACCTCTTACTCAGAAACAGGTTAAATGACCAAAGAACCCAAATAGACAAAACTAGCCTCAGGAGGGATTTAAGCATAAGATGACTCATCAAAACAAGTAACATAATTAATTATTCCATTTTTCAGATCAACCTGTTAGCCAAATTCAAACAAACATGATTTGACTATCTACAAAGAGGCACTGACCCAAATGACAGAGACACACATAGAAGTATTACAGGCTTATTCTCCAAAAAAAGGCAAATATGGGTGGTTGGAAATGGAGCTTATATTTATTGAACACCTTATTTAATCCTTATAACTGTTATAAATTATACTTAGTACTCTAATCTACACCTATGTAATTGATTCCTGAAATATCAGATAGTGTTTGAAATAAAAATGGGAAAATGTATCTCTTTATTTGTCAAATTAAAATATTCTCCTTCCCAGTAGTTTATTTAAAACTTTTTGTAAAACCAGATGGCTCTAAAGCAGTAGTTAGTTCTTAGCAGTTTTTACTAGATTACTTTGAGAATTTGAATCAAGAAGTTATGGATAATCTTTCACAGAAAAATGTGTCTCGAAAAAGTGTGAGTGCCTGCATTCTAAGTCTCCTCAATTGTATCCGACTCTTTGTGACCCTATGGACAGTAGCCCGCTAGGCTCCTCTGTCCTCCAAGCAAGAATCTGGAGTGGGTTTCTATGCCCTCCTCCAGGGGATCTTCCCAACCAGGGACTGAACCCACATCTCTTATGTCTCCTGCATTGGCAGGCAAGTTCTTTACCTCTAGCTACCTGGGAAGCCCATAAAATGTGTATATATGCCCCCAAGTTATTGATACAATTTCGGAGCATTCATGAGCCTGTAAGTATCCTTGTACCCACTGCAATATCTGGTACACAGACACAGACAGCCAGACACACACACACACACACACATCAAATCCCCAAAGGCTGCAGCCTCTTTCTTTCTCTGAGTCTTTACATCATTACCTATACTTGATATCTAATTTTTTATATTTCCCCATTAATTTACTGAACATAATCCTTGCCATTTCAACCACAAAATGATATCTTCAAAGAAACGTGCCTTTTATATTCCAACTGGCACACCGAAGACACTTAATAATCACATGGGGAATTATTAGAAAGAAAAATACAAGTAAATGAAAGCTGTGATTACATGAGACTCTGCATGTTGCCCCTTGGAATGTTAACATTCCCACTTGAAACACATTTAGATAGTCTCTAATCAATGCTTCTTTGCCATCTCTTCTCCACTAACTCATGGATTACTGCATAACCTATGATCTTTTACACAAACATGGTCAAGATCTGCCCTGCAACTCACTGAATTTCAGCTTCAGTGAGCCAGAGGCACGTACTTCACAGGGCACAAGATTTAAATCCAACTTTGGGAGCTTTAGGGGAAAGACACCCTTACTTTCTTCTCTATCTCTGTTCAACACGATAATTCCCCATTTGACATCTTCACACTGCTGGGTCAAATCTCTTTGTCTTTGTGTCTGACCTAAGACTATTAAAAAGTATCAGGCCAGAACTAGGACTGCTATGGGGCTTCCTTTAATGTAGCAAATAGAGAAAACATGCTTCTCCTGGAGAGAAGTTTTGACATGCTTTGGTTACAGCAAGGTAGGTCACTTAACATGCTCAATTGACCACCTCCTGCAGTCCTCCAAAAACAAAGTAGAGCTGGGTATCTGATGCTAAGTATCATGGAAATCTCAGAAAATGTTTTCATCATTTGATCAGAGTTTTATACCTACTTCTCCTTTACTAAAAAGAAAAAAAAAAATTACAGCACACGTGCTAACATAATTACAGGTACCACATGCAACAGGAAGTCACATATTATTTTAGCTTCCTTAAACTCAGTCATCATCCTGAACAAAAATAAAATTTTAAAGTCTTATTTTAAAAAATAAGTCTACACTCAAGACTACTTCCTAGAAAGTGGATTTAAAACAAAGGTTTTATGATATACAGATCTAATTTTTTGCTTCCTTTCCCTGGTCTTATTGAAGTTGTATTACATTAAAAATTAGAGAGAGGAAAAAGTGTTTCCTAAATTATTATTGGCCACTTGCTCATTTTTATAGATTCTATTCCTCCTCATATTATTTTCTCAGTGAGATTATCACTTTTTCATTTAGATAGCACTGAATATACAACTAAGAAGTCAGTTACACAAGTTGCTATTAAGAAAATGTAGTATGCATATATGTGAGAGATCTGAGGTAACCTCAGAAATACCAAAGTAGGGCTTGAGCTGTGACTCAAAGAGGGCCACCTGGCCATTATATGGCCACCTATCCATATAATGGATAGGAAGAATGGGTGATCCCAGAGACATAGATCACCAGAACAAAGCCTCAAATTAAATTATTGTTCAGCAACTATCATATAATGAATGATTAGTTTTGAAGTTTGAAGTTGCTAATTTTGGGAAGAACTCACAATCCCATATTTAGAAGAAATTTCTGATTAAACTGGGACTGACCCACCTACCAAATGCCACAGAGAACCTATCGAATGGAAACCAAAGGGAATGAGCAAAAAGGGTGGGGCATGGGTGGAAATGAGAAGGAAGATTGTGAGTTCAATTAGTTTCACTATGTAAAGAGCAAGTGGAAACCATGAAAAATACTAAGACAGTGAAAGAAAGAAAGTGAAGTTGCTCAGTCGTGTCTGACTCTTTGTGACACCATGGACTGTAGCCTATCAGGCTCCTCCATCCATGGGATTCTCCAGGCAGGAATACTGGAGTGGGTTGCCATTTCCTTCTCCAGTAGATCTTCCCAACCCAGGGATTGAACCCAGGTCTCCCACATTGTAGGCAGACACTTTACCGTCTGAGCCACAAGGGAAGTCCAAGAACATTGGGACTATTGTATTAATACAATATTAGAGCCAATGTCAGGAGCTCTTAGAGAAAAAATGTCTCAAAGGCCTTCTCTGATGCTTGCAAAGGCCCAAATGATTAATCATCAGAGGAAATGTTACCTTTTTGTTTTCTAATAATTGAAGTGTCCATAGGGCTTCCCAGGTGGTTCAGTGGTAAAAGAATCTACTTGCAGGAGATATAGGAGATATAGATTCAATCCCTGGGTCGGGAGGATCCAGGGAAGAGGGTACCTGGAAGATCTACCTGGAATAGGGTAGATCCCCTGGAGGAGGAAATGGCAACCAGTCCAGCATTCTTGCCTGGAAACTCCCATGAACAGAGGAGCTTGGCAGGCTGCAGTCCATGGGTTCTTTAAAAGAAATGGACACGACTGAGCAATTGACCATACATGAAGTGTCTGATCACCTACACAGAATGAAGCAGCCAGATGTTTGTGAAAAGGCTCTGTTCCATCAGACCAAGGATTAGACATTGTTCAGTAATCTATTATTATTTATTTTCTTTATTGCCTTACATCTAAGTGGAATCTTAGATGGAAGAGAACATGAGATAAAAATCTAAAATGGACATTTCCCATGAGGGAGAAACCAACATAGAATGTTCTTTCCACTTTATATAACTGTGTCATGTAAAATCTGATTCCTGAATTTCACTTAAAAAATTTAGCATTGCCATCTGGGGTAAATATGTTTCATTAGTTTTCTATATGATGTCTCTTAAGGATATATGAGGCAATTACATTAAAAAAAAAATAGTTCTGACCTGAGTCCTAATATGGCCTCACTAAATTGAACCACTTACTCAGAAGGAAAACTGGCCTTAAAAAATGTACCACATTTTAATTCAGCCTCCAAAATATCTCTTCTCTCCATTAAACATTTTTAGTTCCTCTGCAATGACCTACTACGTCCAACAGATTTTTGTTTGTTTGTTCATCTTTTATGAAACAACTGTTTTCTTTTGGCCTTGTATTCTGAAATTTCTCCAAAGTAAAAATTGAGCAATGATGAATTATGGAAAAATTGTTCTTGCTTCCAAAATATTCACATCTGACCTTTGTTTAAACAACTCTATCTGTCATTTTTGTCAACAGAAATTAACAACAATTAAAAAAAAAAGATGAAAATGGACATCGTTTGATATCATTTCAGTTCCTAAAGGTTTGCCATTTTCACATAGGCTTCCCCACAAGACAAAAACCACCCCCAATATCAGAGAAATCACTCCAAGCCCCTATTGCTTCCTGAAGTGATCATTCAGTAAAATAATAAATCAGTTTCATTCCTACAGCTACTGTTTCTTGCTGTCTTCTTTTTATTTGTTTTCAGCTTGAGTGAGAAATTTATTTTTGACAGTTTGTTATTGTATGAAGGAGGTAGTTATGTTGGATTGTAAAATGCTGAAATCTTTTCTCACATAGTTACAGAGCACCTCCTTTTCCATTGAAATATAAGTTAAGTCTTTATAGAATTCCCATTAAATATCTTTCATTGTGGTACCATCATCAAATGATATTGAAACATGATCAAAGCAGATAATCCAAACTGCCAAGTATGTGGCAGTTTCATATACAAAGGAACCTAGATTTAGATTTCTGTGTTAGTGCAGAGAAAAACCAGTCATATTAGAACCAACTTGATTTTTCCCAACTTTACTCAGCTTAAGAAGTTCTTAAAGTTTCCCTCAGTTTGACTAAATTTAGACAGACCTCTTCTAGACTCTGGGCCCTCATTGCTCTTATCCAAGAGCACTTACTTTAGAAAAGTTGTCAATTCTTTCTCTGCCCCTTTAAGATGTAAAAAAATTTTAAAGCCTCTGGCCATTTTATAAGCCAGGAATGTCTTTCTCAAGGAACTGGAAGTCATCTCTTTGAAATTCAGACACTGAGGAAGACAGAACCCCTGCCCTCCAATTTCTTTGAGAGCCTAACAGCCGAACTTTCCTGGCCACCTTGCTCCAGTTGTAAAATCACCTTATGAAGACTGCTACTCTTTGGGGTAAAGCAAAGATTAACAAATACAGATGGCTAAGGAAACTCAGCATCACCTCAAATCTTAGAAAAACAAAACACAACTCCCACTCAGTCTCAGTTCTGGTTGAACAGGTCTCGAATAAGGCCTTCTTTGCAGGTTGAACTTTGTCCAGTGAACTTTTTGCTTGACAAGTGTTAATGGATGTGCTATTCTAGAGTATCCATATACATAAGGTTTTTCACACCAGTTTCTGGACATATTTTTAAGTATAAAAAAGAAAATATCAAAAACAGGCTTAAGGCTATCATGAAATACCAGAACTAATATAAAATCAAACCAGCTGCTAAAAAAACTATTAAAATGTTCATAAAGTCTAGGATCAAAAAAAAAAAGATTTATTTACTTCATGTTTCTTTCTACAAAAGTCTTATGACAGTTTGAAATCAATAAAATAATAAAATATAAACAATAGAATGAGAGAATAATACAAATGCACCTCCTAGAAGAGAAAACATAGGTGTTGTGATCATGTTTCTTATTTGGTTCTGAAGTTACTGACAGCCAGGAGGAAAAGGAATCAATTCCTCAAGGCAATTTTTCTAAAATAATGTCTAAAAGTATGTTCATGTAGAATTTCATACAGAGAATAGTGAGAAATTTAAGAGTTTTCATGTTAATGTAAACGTGCATCTGTGTTTACAGCAACGCCATAACATAATTACACATTGTTAAGCCACCCAATCTGTGGTATTTTCTTATGGAAGACTGATAAGACTGATACAGCAGGTATGAATGAATAAAGGAATGAATGAATACTACCTTGCATTATTATGAATCCCTCTTAGGTCAATTTAAGAAATCAGAAAATTCAGTTGGTAAATTTGGCATCCTTTTGGCACACTGATACAATTTTTGGTGATTCAATTAATAGAGTTTATAGCAGTGAATTCATTAAGAAATGGGGCTAGTTTCTTATAGTTTAATATTATAAATTAAATATGGCAAACCTGGGGAGGTGATTAATAAAAACACAAGGATTATAAATCAGAAGGCTCGAAGTTTATGTTTAAGCTCAGTCATTTGGAGAAATGTACTAAGAGCTATGACTATCACAGCAATGATTTACTAACTAATTTCTAAAGAGAACTCTGAAGGAAGCAGTGGTTTATAGATAAGCACTGTTGAGCTGATGAAACAGAGCTTTTAAATACATCCTTACTTCAGTTCTTCTTTGCTTTAAATCTTAACATGCTTTATTTATGCTGCCACTTAATATGCTTTAATCATTATCTGTTTCCATGTTATTTAGTCTCCTCTGAGATTTTGATTATTAATTCATGCTTTTGAACTTATAGTTTATCCATGATATTTCTGATATTCTAGAGTAAATTACCAAATGAAAAGACCAACAATTTATAAATGCCTTCAAATCATCTCTCATATTCTACTGATCCAGCCAATAGCCTTCAAAATCCCTATATGTGACCATGATGTGTTATTTTTATTAACTCATTCAACCAATATTCTTTTGGCCATCTACCAGACACTATGTCAGTTTCTGGGGCAGGGGAGATGAATTTGACATACTCCATGCACTCATTGAGCTTAACATTTAGTACGAAACTCACATGCAAACTACAAGGAGAGGTGGTAGTCAATTCAACCCAAGTGATGAGTTAATGCCTTTTAGGAAAGAGAGGACTGGCAGGACATTAAAAGATGAGAAGGTGTTTTCCAGGAGCCAGATGCATTAAGACTGAATCAGGAAGAACAAAAGCCTGGAGGTTGGCAAAATTTAAAAAAAAATTTTTTTTCAGAAAATGTTTAACCTAATTTGAACAACTGAGACACATAATACACTAGTTTCTAGAGTTTATAAAGCAAGACATCAAAGTTTATATTTCCTCAAGTTCTTATTCAGAAACATTTTCATGTCTGTCTAAACATATCAACACCAAGCACATGGATCCAACGACCTCCATGTGTTTTTATACAGAATATTTGTTTTACTTTTCAATTGACTTGTGAATCAAAATCTAGATGTGCTCAGTGGCTCAGTCATGTATGAATCTTTGTGACTCACCAGACTGTAGCCCACCAGGCTCCTCTGTCCATGGAATTCTTCAGGCAAGAATACTGGAGTGGGTTGCCATTTCCTTCTCCAGTGGATCTTCCCAACCCAGGGATCGAACACACACCTCTTGCATCTTCTGCATTTGTTGGCAGATTCTCTATCACTAGAGCCATCTGGGAAGCCCGAGATCTAGAGAAGCAATATAAAATAGAATTGATTATTTTAAATTAGATACATAGAATCTGATGTATCTATATAACCTGGGGTTCTAACCCTGAAGCCATTCATGAACTGTATACCTTAAACGTTAAAAACTAATATTGAATATTGTTTCTTTTCCTAATTAACACAAACATATTGAGAAAGATTTGGAAATACATAAAAATATCACGATCAGTCATTAATTAATGTTAACACTAGGTACATGTAATAAACATATCAGATACAGTTTCTATTTCCATTTAAATGATAGTTTCATTCTTTAAAGGACAAGGTCAAATTGCCCAACAGGAACACCACACCAAGTTCTAGTCCTCCAGAAGGGCATGTTTGTTAAAAAAAAAAAAAAAGAAAAGAAAAAAAAAGTTTATTAAAGGCTTTGCAAATTTGATAAGAAAGAATGACATTTCATTATTCTAATATGCATTTCTTTGATCTGCATTTGCATTTCAGATAACATACTCAGCTCCATTTTCATCTAGTTCTTTGATTTCATTTTTATGTTTAAATATTTAATGCATTTTGGAATAGAATACAAAATAGAAACACATTTCCATCACTTTTCAACCAAGTAATTAATCAATTGTTAGAACATTATTACTGAGTAGTCTTTCATTTTCCAAATAATTGAGCTATTACTTTTATCATACTGACACTGAATATATCTCAGATTTTTTGTCACAGGGCTTTCTATTTATTTTCACCAATTTTAGATTCTTGTTCTGTACCACATCATTACTTCAACTATTGTAATTTAATAACACATTCACACCTGGTGGTTCAAATGACTACATATATTCAGATGTTGGACTATAATGATTCATAGAATGGTGGCATTCACCTTACATATGTGTATCAGATCAATATTGCCCAAACATCTGTAAGACTAACCTGAAGAGTGAAAAAAGCAGCAAAGAGCAAAAAAATCTGTTCGTTTTAGTTCCTGAATACTTTAAAGGCAAATACCATAGAAATCTAAATTATGTCTATTATATTGTGTCCTCCTAATATTTTCCAAGTACAGCAGCTGATACACATATACATAATTGCTGAAGTGGTAATAACTGGAAAAAATTATTTTATGCTCATTCTACCCAGTATTTCCATTATATACATGACTTTAGAGCCATTGAAATAAAGTGAAAAGAGAATGTTACTATCAATTTAAGCACAAATTTAAGCAAAGGAATTTAAAGAAAAATTTCAATGATTAGATATTTACCATCAGAGTGTTTTTAAAAAGCATATTAAATCAACTTCTTTGATTATTCAGAGTTCAGAGTCTATTAAGACTATTAAGACCTTAGCAGCAAATAAAAACAAAGTTATTTGATCTTTTCTACTAAAACTGATTTTCAAAACAGTTGCAAAAGGTTCCTTTAAACTGGTAACAATAATACTGCACATGAAAGATGCTTGCTTCATTTGAGTATATTCAACTACTCAGTTCAATGATCATTCATACTTGTAACTAATAAATGCCATACCTGGACATTCAAAATAATAGCCTATCATACTGCAGCCTCTTAAAAATGTCACTGAATTTGCAAGTCTTGCTTTAGAAAGTCATGCAAATATTTGGATAACACACAAATGAATTAAGTATGTATTATTGTCCTAACTTCATGTTGGGACATTTTTCATCTCATTAGAGTTGCTAAATAAATAACATACATTTTATGTATATTGAATTTTCTAAGTAACTCATAAGATATGACTTTCTGATAGAATCATGTCCAAAATATCGTGACTCCTTTCTTATCTCAGTGAGGTGGGGAATGGTGAGCCTCAACATGGTCCCCACAAGTATTTTCCAAAAGTTTACTAAAGAATCATCTATGGACAGAATCACCCACAGACAGAATACTTCATCATCCAAGGTTTCAAAGCTCCTTATCTAAAAATAATCAAACAGCAAGATGTTCCGCCCTAAGAGGGAAAAATAATAGCAGTACCTTACTTCTTTTCTTCTGTTTTCTTTTATTAGGTAGCTGCAGGGATTCATCGCATTTTCAGGAAGGTAAACATCTTCTTTATTAAAGTTTTCTCTGGTAGGAATCAGTAATAAAAGAGGATAATCTCTCCCTCTATACTGTCTTTCCTTGGGTAGTATATTTTTCACATCATTCTTTGACACTATTAAAGAACACTGTCCTCGTAGCATAGCCAACTTTTAAACTTTTAATATATTTCTCCAATTTTATTTTAGAAAAGGAACTTTTTTCTGAAATGGGAAACACAGTAAATTTTAAAACTTTAATAGTTTCACTTTCTATACCATGTGTTCCAATTACATGAGTTGTGTATTTAAATGGAAAGCACTCCCTATACAATGCGGGAGCCTTGTTAGATAGGGGCAAATTTAGCAGACTTTTAGACAGATTTCTAAGGGAAAAGATAAAATCATGCCAGATATTATCCTACTAAAAAACAGAATTGATTTTGTAAAGGAAAAACAATGATGAAAAACAAGTTCATTTCTAAAAAATAAAAATCAACTTTGTTTAGCATAATGAGGTTTAAAGAAAAAAAAAAAAAAACTAAGCAGGTAAAAACCTAACCCAGGGTTTCAGTTTTCAGAAAGTGAACAAAAATGTAGCTATCAACATACCAGGAAAGGGATCTGGACAAGCCCTGGGGATCAATTAGTTTAGTACCTCCAACTGGGCTTTCCCTATGGGGAGACCTATACAAACAACAGGTGACATATTTCTGTAAAAACAAATGTACGTGGGTATGCATGTGTCTACATCAGACATATGGGGCCAGATGAGGCCCTGCTCTTGTCGTTTGTGATAGTTTGAGGTTGAAATGTAGAAACTCTCGATTGTCAAATCCTGTCACTTACCTTTTTATTGGCCTGTTTCTGCTTCAAGACGGAAAGAAAATAAAGGCTAACTCATTGCTTTCTCTAAAAACACCATTATTGGAACGATTATACAATAGAACAATAAAGCTCAATGGTTAACGTTGATCAATACACATGTTTTCATTGATTTTCAGTGGGTATGAAATGCAATTCACTTAAAACTGGCAAATATTTCCAAGAGTTAAAGAGAAATAGAAAAGACATCTTTTAGAAGTGTGATCTTGTAAATACATGTCAAATTTGATGTAAATAATTACAAGGCAGAATTACCGTCTCCCCAGCCTTTAACCTTTTGCCTAAAATATTACTTTCTTTGTGATAAAAGATCATTTGATTTTTTTACGCTCCAGAGTCCCTGAAGACAAAAATTACTCTTTTGAAAGTTGCTATTGTATTCTGCTAGGTCCATCAGTTGCAATTCTTAAAAACACCAAAGTTCTATTTAAGGAGAAAATCAGGTTTATAATTTGTCGGTTCCTCAATTTTCCTTCTTTTTGATACAAAGAGGAACACTTTATGTGAGATTTCAATCAGCAGAAGAAAAGGGAGTGCTGAGGTAACAACCTGTACCTTTGTACGGTGCCAGGAACATCAAGAACAACACAAAATATACCAAAACCACCATTGGAAATGAAATCTTGATACAGAAATAAAGGACCTGATTATATTTACCACTTAGAGCACACGTTTCCCTCCTTACAACTAATGAAAATCAAGAAATTAAGTATTTCAGTGTTTCATGATTAGAAATCAATTCTAATGTATGTGTGTGCATTGTGTTATATTTAGCCATAAGAATATTTTTGCAAATCAAAGTAGACATTCCAGAGGTTTGCTTTTGCTTACCTGGGCTATCAATCAGAAAACACCCTAGATGCTGTGAAAAGTATACAACCCACTCCAAAGACCCAGGCTATTATAACTGCCACACATCTTAGCCAGGGTGAAAGAGGAGCCTGAGACAAGTATTAAAGTGCAGATCCTTTACTTGGGAGGTGCAAAACAAGGGTAAAAAGGAACGTCAGCAAAAACGGCTCTAAACCAATATGAAGTGAGTCGCTGTGTGCTCCCTATCACTTCTCTGTAAGCCGCAGAAAAAGGTGCAGAGTGTTTAGCCGGCCTGGCTACTTAGAACGTGAGTCGTCTTTGGACCAGAGGCAAAGAGAAGCTGTGCCTTGAAATAGCTGATAAAAGGTAAGGAGGTAAAGGAATGGCTCTGCCTGCTTCCTCCTGACTTCTTTCCCAGGGAGTTAACACCCATGCACTCTGAACCTATCACCTGGCAGGCAGATGCTTAGAATGCCAGAGTCTACCCCTGGAGCATAATGTTTCATTGAGTCTGAAGTGATAGGAGCAGTTGGAAAATCAGCATGTGGCTGGTTGGCTCCACAGGCCATCTTGCTTGTTCAGTGTGGCCGAGTAGAAGGGCCAAGCCCTCCCAGAGTAAATGACTAAGCAAAAGACTAACTCTTCTGTCTTAGGGGACAGAACTGAGTGGACTTTACCTTCTGTCCCCAGAGAAAGTGACTAGCATGAAAGAGCTGCTGAAGTTTCAGGTAGGGGCAGTGCCTAGGTAAAAATGAGGAAGAAGATAATGTACCTATGTGTGGTGGATAAAGTAATAGGTTGGCATAGAAGCAAAAACATATAAGGGAACATATCCAAATGGAGCAATCACTTTGTGGGACATGATGGGTTTCTTAGACTGACTAGATGCCAGATTGTTTTCAGATCACCCCAACTCTCAGGCAGTTTCTGTTTGGCATCACAGAGTTAAAATTGCTTCACAGTCTAAGACAGATTGTCAAAGCAATGAAAAATAAGTCAAAGCTACTAACATCTGTGTCTCAGAAGATAAAGACATTGTGAGATTCGCATACCATTGATTCCACATCAGACAGAAGGCAAACACGGTAATTGCTGATGTATCCAGAGTCCTTTTTCCCATGATGCTGAGTCAATGATGGACATCAACACTGGTTTTATGAACAATTACATCTGCAAAACTTACCTGTCATGGCTAATATTAAACAAGACAGAAACATCAATGAGATCTGAGAGTAAAGTCAGAAGAGAAGATAAATGGTTTTCCCCAGCTTAGGTTCCTTATCCAATTGCCCAAAGAGGATAGTTTAAAGTGGTGTCTTCTTCAATGATATTTTCTTGGGGTCAGTTTCTGCCCTGTGCCTCTAACATTGAAAAAAGGGAGGGACAATTTCAGGGCAAATAACCCTCTGGATTGAGTTATATTGAACAAGTGGGGGACATTTTTCAGTCTATCATATGTAGTTGTGACGGGGGAATGAGAGGTGGCATGTCTGCCTCTTTAGGTCCATGGACTTTTCGTGAAAGAATTCTGTTAGTGTATCCCTTAGATCAGCTTCAGTCCCAATTTAAAATGCTGACCCCTGGGGTCCATCAGAGTTTTACTGATCTATGTGGAATGGGGACTAGAAATCTTCACATTAAAACAACCAAGGAGATTCTGAAATAAAGCTTATTAAATACTGATAAAATAATCTTCAAGGAAAATAATCTATTTGGTGCCCATAAATGCTTTTGAAAATGGAAAGAAATCACCTGATACCTCAGGGTTCCTTTCTAATAGTAAAGGTGCTAAGGCTTCAAGCCAAGATTTCCATTACAGACCTAAGGAAACAGGAGTACTCCTGTGCTGTTAATTAACAACTAAGACCCATGATCCCCCACCAATGAAAAGTTCTTAAGTAGCTCTGACTTGATCTCTCAGTACTAATAATTTAATTGGAAACATAAAAGACCATGCTAATGTGCATTAGGAAAAAGTCTTACTCAAGCCGTGTTCACTAAGCAGGGGTTGCTAATTTTCTCAATGTTCCTTAATATTAACTGTAGCTCTAACTTGGAGGTTTACCCAGTTTATATAGCTATTGACAGATGTTTACAATACCCAGAGTCCTTTAGCTCAGAGCTTTACTGTTATAAGCATCTCTGATGAGGACAAAATGTTGTGCATGGAGCAGAACACTCATTAAAATTCGTACTTTATGTTACTACATATTAAAATGGAAGTTTGGCCAAAACAGAATCATATAATAGGTACTGTATTCCAAAGGAGACACTAGACCATCCACAGAATTCAAAAGGAGATTTTAGGAAACTACTCACATATTCTTTAACCACAAACTCACCAGAAGGATTTAAACAGATCAAGAGTGGCATATTCCAAAAAACTTGGAGGGGAGAACTATGCCACAATGCCACATTGTTCCCAAAGGGAAGTGAGAATGTAATGAGTGGTTTCAAGACCACTTGGAGGGCTTGGTATGTGTCACATGCAGTCTGGAGACACAATGGACAAGTTACTTAGTCACAGGTAAGAAATCTAAAGGGTGAGAGAGAAGGTAGCCTGCTGTTTTGACAATGGAGCAAAAGAGTTGGTGCTGGCTTATAAATTTAGACTCAGAATAAATCCTGCATGAATGCTTTCCATGGACCAGATTGAAGGTCACACACATAGGAACCCAATGTGAGGTCATCTTAAGACTCAACCAAGAAAACCACATGGCAGTTGACCATAAAAGAGAGAATTTGAAACTAACAAGAAATGTTAAAGGGCTGAGAAAGCAAAATGGAGATGCACTGGGTAGCGTCAAAAGAACTTCAGGTAAGATGTCCCCATAACTGGATAGGGGAAGGTTTCTAAAGTACACTTAAAAGAGAAGGAGCCTTCTTTAATCTCCTACTGGTCTGAGAGAGCATAGACCAGCCAATGACAGTATCAGTCAGTTGAGATTCTCCTATCTTTGTTTTGCTCTACCATTCAATACCCTGACTACAAAGTGGTCAGAAGGGTAGTTAGCCAGATCAAGGTAAGGGGATGAAGAGGAAAAATGGAAATGCTAGGGATGCAAGCGATCATGTCTTTTCCCAGTTGTAGGATTCCAGTCTGGCTCAAGTTAGGAATAGACAGAAATCTCAAATTTAAGTTTAGAATTTTGATTAGGACATGAGAATGGACATTTTAATTATGAACTAAAGATTGTGTCTAAACTTAAGGCAACCATAACTAGAAGAACAACAGATGTGGCTCTTATTTTTAACAGACACAGGAGAAGAACTAGCCTTATAGAATAGACTTAAAGAAACAGCAAAAGACAAAAATAAAGTTATTGTATAATTACAACTCATGAATTATTTTAGTTCAACTGTAATGGCTCCTTTTACTCAATGTTTAATTCTTTAAATTCACGTATCTAAAAAGCAAAACTTAGAAAATCCATTTTTTGTGGGCATTTAATTCTAAGATTGATTAATTAAATTCCTTTAAACAATTTGAAGGGCTTCCCAAGTGGTGCTAGAGGCAAAGAATCAGCCTGCCAATGCAGGAGACACAGAATATGAGGGTTCCATCTCTGGATCAGGAAGATCTCCTGGAATAGGATATAGTAAGCCGTAGGCTGCAGTCCATGGGGTTGCTAAGAGTCGGACACAACTGAGCGACTTCACTTTCACTTTTCACTTTCATGCATTGGAGAGGGAAATGGCAACCCACTCCTGTGTTCTTGCCTGGAGAATCCCAGGGACGGGGGGGGAGGGGCCTGGTGGGCTGCTGTCTCTGGGGTCGCACAGAGTCGGACATAATTGAAGCGACTTAGCAGCAGCAGCAGCATAGTATTTTTGCCTGGAAAATTCCATGAACAGAGGAGCTTGTCAGGCTGCAGTCCATGGGGTCACAAAGAGTCAGACAGGACTGAGTGAACAACTTACTTAAACAATTTGAACTGCAGTTGGCAAATTAGTGTGACTGAATTTTTGGATACTTTAAATACTCTAAATAATAAACAAAGCATACAGAAACACAATGATTTATAATGCCCCAAACCTTAAAATAATACTGGTAGCAAAAGTGCTAATACCATAAAGGAAATGTGCTTTAATTCTTAATTTTACATGTTTTCGGGGTTCTAATTTTTATACCTTCCTAAGTTTTATGAAGCTTTACCAGAACCAAAGTTTACAATCTTCACAGGGATTAAAAAAATTTTTTTTCCAGGTCTAAAAGAAAGGCAATGTTAACTTAAAATACCAGAATCCAGGTTCTTGGCTAGTCATTTACATTTGCAGTGTGGGACTGGACTTGGTTGTATGGTCCACGATAAAGCAAACTTCTGTCTCTGCAATAGGTTGATTGCCCTTTTACATCAGACTTTCAATCATCACATCCTGATACCCATGTATCCCTGACTTTAATATAAACCTTAACTTTTGATGACTTTGCTTTCTCAAAGCTTCACATAGCCAGAATCCCCTATGCCATTGCCTTGATATTATGAATCACTGACCTGGTTTGCTTCAAGTATTGAAATATACATATTTCTTATTAGTAGTTTATAAAAATTCATAAAGTTTTATTCATAATAAGTAGATACTTCATCTCCTAAGAGATGAAGGATTGAATTTTTGTGCTTTTGCTTCTCAAAACATTTGGATCCTTTATAATTTTGGAGCATCGCATTTTGTAATGGCCATTGTGTATGCCTATATGCCATAGTTGTAATCAATGTTAACAACCCTGTAAGTTATTATTATATAACACCATTAATTCTGATACATCTGTTAGTATTTTCCTGGTCATTTTTATGTCAAGAAAAATGTCTACCTTATTGCACAGAAATCCTGTCATATTGGTTCATTTATTTACCTTAATTCCTTTTTCATTTTTACACAAATGAGTATATGTGCTAAATATATGGAAATATATGCTAAACAAAGAGAATAAAACATCACGTGTCAACATTTTCCTACTTGTTTTAATTGATAAAGATTTAAAGATCCTACATTCTTTTCCATATTACAAGTACCTCTTTGCATACTTCATGTTTCCTCTTTTGAGTATTACTGTGAACTCATGCTTTTTGCAGGCTTAACTTGTTCCAATTTAACCATTAGCATTATTACTTCTGTCCTTATTTGCTGGCTCTTCTGTCATTGAAGCTCTACCTCTGAGGTTTCAAGCAGCAGCTTGTTGTTTTGAATCCATCTCATTTTGTCTTTGCACCAGACACGGAGTCATCTACCCTCCAGCGATCAAAATTTGTGTGCTAGGGGTATACATGAGGGTTGATAATAAATGAGACTAGTGCCCCTGCTGTAAGGCCATTTATAATAATGATAGAGCTGGAAAATAAGTCTTTTAAGGACATGAATTCACACTGATTTTTCCAATGCAACATATTACTGAACCCAGCTTTTCTCGTAGACTTGCTTTTACGCTTATAATAAATATGTAATAAGATGGAAAAAATTCATTACTTTCACAGCTGGTAGCAGAATTCCACCTCAAGAGAGATCAATCTCCCTTGGGAAAAATGTTTTAATTTTTTAGAGTAGAAGGTGAACTCCTTTCCCCTCCTGATTTCTAGCATCAAGGCCTAAAAGGATGACCTCAAAGTTACAGTGAAGAATTTAGCTATCTAAAGGCTGCCAGGAAGAAGGGATTTGAGTACAGAGGATGAAAGAAGGGGAAGGAAGGAGGGCTAGTACTGCCTGTCATTGACGATCCATCCACTAGAGAAACAAAAGTTCAAATTCCTGGAGCGCTGGTGGGTGCCTGTAGCAAAGTGTGCAGGGGCTGTCCATGGAGACTGAAGAAAGGGCTGAGCATCATGTAGACTGAGGAGCCGTAAGACAGGTACAGTATGCAAGCGTGCACAAACCCAAAGACTTGGAGAGATCTGCAATTGAAAATTCCTTGTAAATTTGCCGAAAATTTGGAAGATCCCTTGAGACTTCAACAGGGTAGAATCGGTGAGGTTAACGCCGATTTCATTTAGACCTAAGGAATAGGAAATTTCTTTGTCTTAAAACAGAAATAACTTCTTAGAATAGGGTTGCCAGATATAGCAAATAAAAACATACAACACCCAGTTGTTTGAATTTCATATAAATATTTTTTAAAAATTAGCAGAAGTGTGTCCTGTGCAGTATTTGAGACATAGTTATGCTACATAAAAATTCAACAAAATGGGTTGAGCCCACATTGTAAAATGAAATATAAATTGTAAACAGTTTACCAGATATGATTTTTATATATATTAAAAACTACAAATATATTCAGTGTAATATGGTATCATCTGTATCCTTCCTCATTATAAATATATAAAGCCTTTAGCTGAGAGAAATATAAAAAAGCTCCACCCCATTTGTTTTTGTGTTTATTTGTGTATCGGTCATCCTGATTTTGCATTGTTTCTTCATCCCAAGCTTTCCGCATATCCTATGCCAATATGTGATAATCATGGTTTTTTAAAACTACTGTTCAAAATTCTCAGAATATCTATGGGATTGCTGAAAAATCAAGTAGGAAGTCTTTAAAAGCTTTTTCTTCAGCTTTAGTTAACTCTGTTCTCCAATGCACAAGACGTTATCTTGAGCTCAAGCACTGGAAGACATCCATATAAATTCTGCAAGATGATAGCTATGATGTCACCCAAAAGTGTTCCTTCTCATGTCTCCCCACTTCATCTAGCTCATCGGAAGCTTTGAGGCCTCAGTAGTCTTGTGATGCTGTTTTGAGGAGGGTGAAAAATTCTTTTCTGGTTGGAATAAAGAAGCATCCGGGTTGGGGAAAATGTCTACCTCGCTCTGCAGGAACCCTGTGGCATATCGTGTGACATGGGACCCTAACTGCAGTTACGCAGCATTTTTTTCTCTCTTCCCTGACTTCACACAGGGTACGCTCATTTTTTCTGCACCCTCAGGGCCCTGCCTTCTCAACCATTTTTCCGTCCTGGGCTTTTTGCGTGTAGTGACGTAAGGGGAATTCTCAGCTTAGTTTGGTCATATGATGGATCAGGGACACAGAATTAAGAATTCATCTGGGAGACATATTTCCAGTGAAAGATGCATATCTAGAGATCTACAGCAAGAAACTGGGTTTCTTGGGTGGGTTATGCAAAATCTTTTCCAAAGGAAACACAGAAAAAAACTTAATGAAACTTAACAAAAAATGATTATCTGGGAGCAAAATGCATTTGTGAAAAGCTAAAAGAAAAAAAAAAAATGGCATTATCCAAGTCCTGCTGAGAGAAGAGCTGACTGAACTGCACTAACTGTGGTAAAGAACTCTAAACGAGCCCAGGCCCTCCAAGGGAGAAATTAAGAAAGAGGCACAAAGCCTCCTGAGTTTGCTTAGCTTCTCAAAAGGTGAGAGGCACTCTTCAAGCTTCATTCTTCTCATCTGCACAGAAAAGAGTTTGGGCTAAATCTGTGGTCTTCCAGCTGTGCACCAGCAGGCCTTCTGTTTCTGTGGTGACACGGAGATGGGGGAGGTGGGGTAGGAAGTTCTATTCAAGAGCCAGAACAGTTCAGACTAACTCTTTTACATACTGGAATTCACAGAAAAATGCCATTGATATAAATATTTAGTACCTGTATTTGTTTCCTAGGGCTGCTGTAACAATTATCACAAACTTCATGGCTTAAAACAATAGAAAGTTATTTTATTGCAATGACTATTGTATTTCTAATAATGATAAGTAGGTAGTTTATCCCAGCTCTTCTTTATATTCTTCATAAATATTCTCAGGCATTTATTATTTCATATTTGATAATTTTATGAAATCCCTCACAAAATAAAATCCTCTAGAGTCTAATTAAAATTGCATTGAATTCTTATATGTACCAATTTAGTTTATCCATTGATCTGTTGATGGAATTGAGTTTGTTTTCATCTTTTGGCTATGATGAATAAAGCTGCTGTGAACACGGGTATACAATTTTGCCTGAGTCCCTGCTTTTAGTTCTTGGGGGATATACCTAAGAGTGAGATTGCTGAATCATTTGATCTATGTTTAATTATTTGAGAAACCATCACTCCTTTCCTTAATGCCTGCATCATTTCACATCTTCACCAGCAATATGTAAGAGTCCACAAAGCTTTCTTTAAACCATATGACTTTCATCACATTTCTCACTTCTTCAGTCATAATTATTTTTTTCTAGGTCCCTACTTCTTTATCAATTTTGGTATGTTTACTTTGCTGGGAAATCAATAATTTACTTTGGCATTTCAAAATATCTTCCATCCTTTTTCCCTTTTATTTTACCACTTATCACAGGATTTTAAAGCTTTAAGTTTTCTGAGTTTTTGCTGTTCTGTAGGTTTTGATATTCATCATTTTTTATATTTTTAAAGATAGTTTAGTATGGGCCTCTCAAGAATGTATTCTTAATTTCCAAGTATGTTGGGGGTTGGGAGAAAAAAGAAAATTACCATCTCATTGTCTCATCTGAACATTATCAGAGGCAATGGCACCCCACTCCAGCACTATATTCTGGAAAATCCCATGGATGGAGGAGCCTGGAAGGCTGCAGTCCATGGGGTCGCTAAGAGTCGGACACGACTGAGCTACCTCACTTTCACTTTTCACTTTCATGCTTTGGAGAAGGAAATGGCAACCCACTCCAGTGTTCTTGCCTGGAGAATCCCAGGGATGGGGGAGCCTGGTGAGCTGCCGTCTCTGGGGTCACACAGAGTCGGACATGACTGAAGTGACTTAGCAGCAGCAGCAGCAGCAGAGGTAGTAGTCTATAAAAATCCTGCTTTTAAAATTTTGTCAAGGCATGTCCCTGGTAGTCCAGTGGTTAAGACTTCATACTCCCAGGGTAAAGGATACCAGTTTGAACCCTGGTCAGGGAACCAGGAACCCACATGCTGCTCGGCACAGCCAAAAACAATTATTTGTCAAAATATCTTTTTTATTTACTTATTTTTCATTGAAGGATAATTGAAGAATTTTGCTGTTTCCTGTCAAACCTGAAGATGAATCAGCCATATTTAGCTATTATGTGGTCTTCAGGCACTTTTGCTGTTTGGTTTCCAGATTTTTCGTAGACTGTTCAATTTATCACTTTACTATTGCAAAATTCCCCTATCTTGATTACTACTTTCAACTTTCCATACCTCTTTTGCTACTATTAACATAGCTCCTACTATTGCTACACCTGCTTTCTTTTCCCTTTTTCTTTTTGTGATTTCCTTGTATCTCTTAGTCATCCCTTTATTCTAATATTTCCTCTAGGTCATATGCCCTTAGTTCTTAGGAGCTCCTTTCACACAGAGGGATGAAGTGACTCACCATCACTCTATCTAAATTAGACCTTCATGTTGGCCTTATTTTCAGCCCCAAATAGATATATCCTTCTTCCTCTTGCTCTAACAGATGATAAGCTCTAGAAAGTAGGTGACTGAGAACTAAGTCTCCTTTAAGCCACAGTATTTCTGGAATCCTCTCACTCTCCATTGCTTTCCCACTAGAATATTTCTCCTAAATTATCTTACCTAAACAGAGAAAGGGAAATTTTTACAGGGAGTTGGAAGAACTGAATTTTTAATAAAGCTCTGCCAATAGCTGTGTGACCTTAAGCAAGTCAATTAAAGTTTCTAGAACTATGGCCTCAATTGTAAAATGTTCAAATTGACAAGATGGACTCTAGGGCCCTTTCCAGTTCTGCAATTCAGATTCTACCATTCTAGAGAGGAAAATTCAAGGAGGGAGAGAAAAGATACAAAGCCAGTATAGGTCAGATACAAAAGGTCAATTGCAAATTTTGAGAGCTAGGCACAAAGATAATCTTTTATCTTAATTATGTACCAAAATATCACATGCAAGGCTATGATATAGCATCACTAACTTTTAAAATTATGGTTATGAATCGGGCTATAGGTTTCAAAGTTAATTCTGTGGCTCATTTAGACATCTATTAAATTGAATACCTTAAAATTACATATTGGTCTCCATAATTTTCTAATTCAACCCTTAAATGATGAACAATCATGCATTTGAGATGTACCTATATCTGAGAAAATTATTTTGTGTCTGAATTCAAGTCATGGTACACTTATTAACCATTGCAGCAAAATTTATACACAAATTCCATTATATAATAATCCTTCTCCCTCTAAAGTTTAACAGGGAGAGCAGGTTAAATTGTGCAGTGTAAGTTTTCACATCCGTTCACAAGAATTGCAATATTACTCTTCTATATCAGAAGGAAGGGAAGTGTGGCAGGAAGAATCCCATGGATTTCTGGTAAATCTTAACACTTTACTGTCTCAAAGCCTGTCTACAGTCCAAATGTGAGAATTCTGGAAAACAAATTAATAATTCTAATGCTTCACTCTACATTGTTTCTTATGTAGTCTGAATATAGAATCAAAACTCAAAGCTAAGATTTTTTTCTCTTGGAACATGTGTAGGCCAGACCCATGCCTGCATTCTGAAGACTGATTCAATAGTAAATTGGTAGGCTTTACTGAGTGCCTATTATGAGCATTGTTTTACTTTAAACACATGATATAATGAAGTAGTAAATAGAAAAAAAGTAAAAAATATTTTTAAAAAAAGGAAGATTTGATATTCATCCTTGAGAAACCTACAACCTGATTCAGGAAACATTAGAAAGAATACTGTATACAGTAATAAGAAAAATAGCTACATGGCAAAATGAAATAATCAAAATGTCATTCTGATAGGCTCAATAATGATGCCTCTAAAAAATCCATGTCCATGAAACCTTCAACTTTATTGCCTTACATGGCAAAAGGGACTTTGCACATGTGATTGATAATTCTGAAATAGGAGTTATACTGGATTATATGGGTAGGTGCAGTATAATTACATAAGTTCTTGTAAAAGGGAGAGAAAATTGTCAGAGAGTAGTAGGAGATGTGGGGGATGGAAGCAAGAGGTTGGAATGATGCAAAGAGCAAGTCACAAGCAGGTGCCCTCTACAAGCTGAAAAAGGCTTCTTCCCTCAGATTCTCCACAAAAATCAGCTATGCCAATGTCTTGACTTCAGTCCAAGACTGATTATGGACTTCCAACCTTCAGACTGTATGAGAAAAAATTTGTATTGTCTTAGCTACTAACTTTGTGGTAGGAAACTAATACAGCCACGGTATTATTTGAAAACATAGTTAGGAGGTAGCACTGAATGAAATGAAAGTATAATAGAAATGAATTATTGATGGTGATGATGACATTTTATGTTAGATCAGGAACATCCTCTCTTCAGTCTTCGTTTTCATAAAGAAAACTTTGGTATAACACACCCCTTCACTTCTGGCCTTTTCATCACTCTGGCCCTGGTAATATGGAATGATGTCTTTGGTTACTTAAAGATGGATATCTGGGCTTGCTCACTTCATCTTTGCCATTCTTGGAAAGAGCTTCCTGTAAAGACTAACATGTTCTGCTCTTTTCCTTCTTTCCATGGGATGGTTGGCCCAGTGGTACTGCCATAATAGGCAGGTTGAGTCTACTTAATTCTGGAGTACATTTAGCAGGACAATTTGTCTTTCAAACTAGACTGCATTCTCCAACATTTCTCCATGATTAATAAGGTAATATTTTGCCTGTTTATTTTCTTTTTCTAAAATTCCCAATTATTCATAACCTGGGTAGGAAAAGAGAGGTGCAATTTTGGGGGGAGGAGTCTCGGATTCCCCACTGCTAACATTTATACAGAGCATACCAGGCACGGAAGAGAGCATTTTGCATGTATTATCTCATTTCACCCTCACAGAGACTTGATGAAGCACGTACTGATCTTACCTGCATTTTATAGCTAATAGAACCAAGGCACAGAGAGGTTAAGTAACTTGCTCAAGGTCTCACAACTTGGAAGTGATTCATGTTCAGGTCTTTCTCACTTCAAAGCCCAGGCTTTTGAACACTCTGTACATTGCCCTTCCTCCTGGAGGACATGAGGCTAGACCTGAATACTAATGATATTCCTAAAGAAAGCTCTGTCTTCTTGGTATCAATCTTGGTTTGACTTCTTTCTAATAAGCTTCTATAAAGTTTTTTTCTAGATATAAATCTCAGATTAAAAAAAATAGAAACTATAGATCATAGTAGGTTTGTTTTGTACACTCATTTAAATGGTATTAATTACCTAGGTCACCTATAACTTGCTTTCACGTGAACGCAGCCCAAACTTGATTGCAAAAATAAAACCTCTCTGAAAAGATTTCATCATTTAAAATACAGCCACCCAGAAAGCCTTTAATCTTCCATGGCATGGAACTACCCCCATTCAATCAGAAGCTGCCTAAGGGGTAATTTCAAACATGGATGCCTACAGCTGAAAATTAAGATATTAGACTTTCATCTCATTTGACCAGTTTTATTTTACTTTTGATTCCACTTCCCTCCCCTTCTCTTATCCTGCAGGCAGGGGACCATATATTTTTCACTTCATAGAGGATTTAATAGGTAGTCACAATTCTATAGCTGGACATCCCACCAAAACAATATTCTCCATGATAAATTCTGCCATTTTTGACCCTCAGCCTTCCTTTGAGAGCCATATCAACCATATTGATAAGACCTCATATTACCATCTCAAGAGTATAACAAGGTTAAGACGATTGCTGTCTCAGCAAGAAGCTGAGTTTTTGATTCATGCTTTTATAACAACAAGGCTGGATTACTACAATTTGTTGTTGGCATCCCTCCCAGAATGCTCACTGCTTTGACTTGACTTTGCAGAGAGGATTCAGCAGTCAGGGTGTTCAACAATGAATACAGAAGTGTGTGCACATACCATATCAGTACCACAAACATTCTGTTGAAAGAGAGAACTGGTTTGAAAAAGTGTAGGTATAGGTCCTTTCTTTTAACCCTGTGAAACACAGTGAACCTTTTCCTTCCAAAAACAAGGCTTTCATATATAACCATGGCTTAGAACTGACTGTGACTCAAGAGGTCTAAGCTACTTTATAAGAAAGTCATATTTCACTGGACTCCAGGCTTTGATCTGAATCCTGGGCACAATCTCTCTATTCAAGAGCCAATTCCCATTTCTAGCACTCTTAGTTATATCTTATCAGATGACACTTCCTTAAAAAAAAAAAAAAGTAATGTATAGAATACAATACTATTCTATAATCTACATTAACACCTTGTGTGTGTGTACTCATTCAAGTTTGACTCTTTGCAACCCCCTGAACTGTAGCCCTTAAGACCTTGATGGTGGCAGTGGTTTGGTCGCTAAGTTGTGTCTGATTCATGTGACCCCATAGACTGTAGCCCACCAGGCTCCTCTGTCCATGGGATTTCCCAGACAAGAACACTGAAGTGTGTTGCCATTTCCTTCTGCAAGAAGTCTTCCCAAAGCAGAGATTGAACCCAGGTCTTCTGCATTGCAGGCAGTCTCTTTACTGACTAGCCACCAGAGAAACTCAAATCACACAATAATATGCCAGCATACAAGTCTCACTCAAAAGTATTTCTTACTTATACTTGTAATTCCTAGATGACGTCTCCTTCCATCTACTAGACCAGTACTTATCAAAGTATACTCCTGGAACCATCCATCTCAAGATAACCTGGAGTGTTCATTAAGAACACAAATTCCAGGGTTTACCCTTAGAGTCATAATCTCTAGGGATGAGACAAAGAACCAGAATTTTTTAAACAAGCTTCCCAAGTGATCTTAATACACACTGAAATTTGAGAACTTCTGTAACTAGAGACTGTAAACCCTAGGAGTGAACATTCACAAGTCTTGTTCAGAACTTACCATGCTGCCTGACCCTGGTAGGTAATCATTGTTTCTATCAATGATGTAAGAATAAATGAACAGTTGATGAACCCATATGGAGATTCACAAAGTCCAAGGCAATGCCTCCCTCTGTTCTTGTGATCTACTCAGCACTTCTGACAGGGGCATAGAAACCACAAGTAGAGTTGGGAGATTGAGTAAAAAACAACAAAAAGCACAACACCCACCTTGTTAAATCTGAATTTCAAAGAACAAGTAATCTTCAAGATGAGTATTTTCCATAAAATATTTGGCAACTCTAGCCCCAGAGTATATAGCTCTAGACTGACCCAGTCTCCTCTTGGCTGAGTTCTCACAGCCACAGAGGGAAGACACAGATACCTTGTACACAGGATCTCAGCAGGGGAGACAGGATCCCTTACTGTATTTCTCCAGGAGAGCTGTCAGTTTTACCCTTGAGTAGTGACAATTTCCTCCCAGTCTCATTGCTACTGCCTGAACAAGCCTTATCCAAAAGTGAGACTCTTATTTCTCTGACACTTTAATAACTCATCTTTTAAAAAAGAAGTGAAAATGTTCTCTCATACAAGTTGCTATGCTGATCAAGTGAAGGAACATGTGTAAGCTTAATGATATTATTTACTTCCTCAACTTCGCTCACTTCAGAGCTGTGATCACCTTCACTTTCTACTATCACCGTTGTCAACTCATACACACATATGCACATCAGCATGTACCCACACTATTTCAGAGTTCTGCTTATGTTTCAGGCAGGTGATCGGCACGATAGAGCATGGAGATTAAGAAAGAGAGGGCTCTGGAGGGAGAATGGATACATGTATATGTTGGCTGAGTCCCTTTCTTGTTTACCTGAAAAAAGAAAGCTGAGTGCCAAACAACTGATGCTTTTGAATTGTGGTGTTGGAGACGACTCTTGAGAGTCCCTTGGACTGCAAGGAAATCAAACCAGTCAATCCTAAAGGAAATCAGTCCTGAATATTCACTGAAAGGACTGACACTGAAGTTGAAGCTCTAATACTTTGGTCACCTGATGGGAAAACTGACTCATTGGGAAAGACTCTGTTGCTGGGAAAGATTGAAGGCAGGAGGAGAAAGGGATGACAGGGGATGAGATGATTGGATGGCATCACTGACTCAATGTACATGAGTCTGAGCAAGCTCCAAGAGTTGGTGATGGACAGGGAAGCCTGGTTTGCTGCAGTCCATGGGGTCACAAATAGTCAGATATGACTGAGCAACTGAACTGAACTGAACTTACCCACAACATTGTTAATCAGCTACACACCAATACAAAATGTTTTTGGTGTTAAAAAAATAAAAATTTAAAAATAAAGAAAGAAAGAGAGGACTCTGAATTCAAGTATTCAAATTCCATCTCTGCCATTTATGTCTTCTGTGTGACTTGGGCTAGTTATCTAACCTCTTCAAATTTGAGTTTTTTAATTTGTAAAGTGGAAATAATAACACTTGTTTTATAGGGTTATTGTTAAGGAAAAGGAGCACATCAAGGGTGTGTACTGTCACCCTGCTTATTTAACTTATATGCAGAGTACATCATGAGAAACACTGGCTGGAAGAAGCACAAGCTGAAATCAAGATTGCTGGGAGAAATATCAATAATATGCAGATGACACCACTCTTGTGGCAGAAAGAGAAGAGGAACTAAAAAGCCTCTTGATGAAAGTGAAAGAGGAGAGTGAAAAAGTTGGCCTAAACCTCAACATTCAGAAAACTAAGATCATTGCATCTGGTCCGATCACTTCATGGGAAACAGATGGGGAAACAGTGGAAACAGTGTCAGAATTTATTTTGGGGGGCTCCAAAATCACTGCAGATGGTGACTGCAGCCATGAAATTAAAAGACGCTTACTCCTTGGAAGGAAAGTTATGACCAACCTAGATAGCATATACAAAAGCAGAGACATTACCAACAAAGGTCCGTCTAGTCAAGGCTATGGTTTTTCCTGTGGTCATGTATGGATGTGAGAGTTAGACTGTGAAGAAAGCTGATCACTGAAGAATTGCTTTTGAATTGTGGTGTTGGAGAAGACTCTTGAGAGTCCCTTGGACTACAAGGAGATCCAACCAGTCCATTCTAAAGGAGATCAGTCCTGGGTGTTCTTTGGAAGGAATGATGCTAAAGCTGAAACTCCAGTACTTTGGCCACCTCATGCGAAGAGTTGACTCATTGGAAAAGACTCTGATGCTGGGAGGGATTGGGGGCAGGAGGAAAAGGGGACGACAGAGGATAAGATGGTTGGATGGCATCACTGACTCGATGGACGTGAGTTTGAGTGAACTCCAGGAGTTGGTGATGGACAGGGAGCCTGGCGTGCTGCGATTCATGGGGTCACAAAGAGTCAGACATGACTGAGCGACTGAACTGAACTGAACTGTAAAGATCAAATACATTGATATAAGCAACCACTTAGAACAGCACTTGCACATAGTGAGCTTCAACGGGTATTAGCTTCTAGATATTGTTATTTTTGGAATGAAAACTGACCTCTTCCAGTCCTGTGGCCACTGCTGAGTTTTCCAAATTTGATGGCATATTGAGTGCAGCACTTTCACAGTATCATCTTTCAGGATTTGAAATAGCTCAACTGGAATTCTTTCACCTCCACCAGCTTTGTTCATAGTGATGCTTTCTAAAGCCCACTTGACTTCACATTCCAGGATGTCTGGCTCTGAGTGAGTGATCACACCATCATGATTATCTGGGTCGTGAAGCTCTTTTTTGTACTGTTGTTCTGTATATTCTTGCCACCTCTTCTTAATATCTTCTAAGGCAATGCCAAAGAATGCTCAAACTACCGCACAATTGCACTCATCTCACACGCTAGTAAAGTAATGCTCAAAATTATCCAAGCCAAGCTTCAGCAATACGTGTACCATGAACTTCCAGATGTTTAAGCTGGTTTTAGAAAAGGCAGAGGAACCAGAGATCAAATTGCCAACATCTGCTGGATCATCAAAAAAGCAAGAGAGTTCCAGAAAACCATCTATTTCTGCTTTATTGACTATGCCAAAGTCTTTGACTGTATGGATCACAATAAACTGTGGAAAATTCTGAAAGAGATGGGAATACCAGACCACCTGGTCTGCCTCTTGAGAAACCTATATGCAGGTCAGCATGCAACAGTTAGAACTGGACATGGAACAACAGACTGGTTCCAAATAGGAAAAGGAGTACGTCAAGGCTGTATATTGTCACCCTGCTTATTTAACTTATATGCAGAGTACATCATGAGAAATGATGGGCTGGAGGAAGCACAATCTGTAATCAAGATTGCTGGGAGAAATATCAATAAACTCAGATATGCAGATGATACCACCCTTATGGCAGAAAGTGAAGAGGAACTAAAAAGCCTCTTGATGAAGGTGAAAGAGGAGAGCGAAAAAGTTGGCTTAAAGCTCAACATTCAGAAAACAAAGATGATGGCATCTGGTCCCATCACTTCATGGCAAATAGATGGGGAAACAGTGGAAACAGTGTCAGACTTTATTTTGGGGGGGCTCCAAAATCACTGCAGATGGTGACTGCAGCCATGAAATTAAAAGACGCTTACTCCTTGGAAGGAAAGTTATGACCAACCTAGATAGCATATTCAAAAGCAGAGACATTACTTTGCCAACAAAGGTTCATCTAGTCGAGGCTATGGTTTTTCCAGGGGTCATGTATGGATGTGAGAGTTGGACTGTGAAAAAAGCTGAGTGCCGAAGAATTGATGCTTTTAAACTGTGGTGTTGGAGAAGACTCTTGAGAGTCCCTTGGACTGCAAGGAGATCCAACCAGTCCATTCTAAAGGAGATCAGTCCTGGGTGTTCTTTGGAAGGACTGATGCTAAAGCTGAAACTCCGGTACTTTGGCCACCTGATGCGAAGAGTTGACTCATTGGAAAAGACCCTGATGCTGGGAGGGATTGGGGGCAGGAGGAGAAGGAGATGACAGAGGATGAGATGGTTGGATGGCATCATTGACTCAATGGACATGAGTTTGGGTGAACTCCGGGAGTTGGTTATGGACAGGGAGGCCTGGCGTGCTGCAATTCATGGGGTTGCAAAGAGTCAGACAGGACTGAGCAACTGAACTGAACTGATTGTTATTTTTATTATTAGCATCATTGTATCAAACCCCAATATGTTGTTGACATTCAGTGACCTCACAGGACCAAGAATTACTTCCCCAAGTAATCCCTCTGATTTAGGACTAGAAAAACCCCCAAGTCCCCATATTTTATTCTCATTGATTATCCTCTTTAGGAGCTGAGAAAATATTTAACGTATGTATCAATAAGCTGATTTCCAGCCTCCAGGAATTTCTAAAGCATATGTGCTACTGAGACCCTTTTTTAATTGAACTAAATAGCCACAAATAAAGAAAAAGCTTAGAGTTCTCATGATTCTATATTTATTTCGGTAACTAGTTGTTTGGTTGAAAAAGCGTATCCATAGAAATTGTCTAAAGATCAAAATATGTAACCCAGTATATTTTAAACATCTAACATAGATCGAAATATGTCCATATTTCAAAAATTGTGACTCATTATCATCACCAATTTAAAATTTTGTAAGAAATACATCTGACTCTTCCTCATTGTGCAACATGATATCACCCAGTGCCTTTTATCAAACAAATAATTAGAGTATTAACATGATAGCCATTTATTTATACATTGACATACCTATTTAATAGTATTCATTGACTGCCTCTATGTGTGAGGCGCTTTGCTATAGCAGCGAACAAAACAAATAACCTTGCTCTCATAGAGCTTACATTCGATGAGGAGAATGGGGAAAAAAGGAAAATATATACTGTGTCATTTGGTGATAAATTTGTGGGGGGCGAAATTAAGCAAGGATGGGCATAGGCAGTGCAGTAAGTGCTATACTTTTTACTTAGAGTTGTCTGGGAAGACCTCACTGATATTTGTATAGATACCCAAGAGAGGTGATCGAATGAGTCCTACAGATACGTAGGCAGAGGGGGCAGCAATGCAAAGACTTTGAAGCAGGTCAGCACTTGATGTGCTTGGCTGAGATAAATAGACCAGTGTGACTAAAATGGAGAGAACATGAGAGGGGATAATAAATGATGTCAAAGAGAAGCAAGATGATGAGGAGCATTGTAAGCAATTATATGGACTTTTGCATTTACTCAACTGACACGGGCCACCATGGAAGGGTTTTGAGCAGAGGGGTAATGGGATCTGGCTTATATTTTAAAAGGTTCATACAACTTGCTGTGTGGAGAATGACAGTGATGGGGTGGGCATCATAAATGTAAGGAGACCTATTAGGGGTAATGCAATTATCCAGGAGAGAGAGACGGTGGCTTGAAGGTGGTGATAGCAGTGAAGCAATGAAGGTGATGAGAATTAGTTGCATTCTGGATATATTTTGAAGGTGCAAAAGCACAAGTGTGCATTTTGTGCCTTCCAAAAATCTAAGTGTGCCCATTTGTGGAATAAACCAGACAAAGGTAAATGTATTGCAACTTTCTTTAAAAATATTTAAGTTTTGAATCAACAATGATGTCCAAAGGTATGGAGCTGAGAAACTGCCTCCGGGGTAATGGAAGAGAGATTAGAAAGATAGACAATGAAATAGAGAAACAGAAAGCCATTGTAGGTTTCTGAGGAGGTAAAATTAAAAGAGTTGGTAAGAAAAGTATTGTTTAATACCTTATCCATCTTGACTTTTCTCAAATTAAGCCTGAAAAATACTGCATACCCTGTGAGAACAAAATACTGTTAATAGTTTATATGTACTATTTCCAGTTGTATTTACAAAAGTGAAATGGTCCCTTTTCCCTTAGTAAAGGTGAAATTCTTTCTAGAATGGAGTACCCAGCTTTGGATCAGTGCTGTAAATCAGCAAACCAGGTGTGCTTCCTGAGAAACCCCATAAGTGAATAAGCACCTTCCCCTAATGCCGCATCCCCTTGAATGTTCAAGAAACCTGACTTATTTATCTATGAGTTTAGCCTTATTTGATAACACCTTGATGCAAACAGAATGTTTTGCCAAGAACCAAAGAAAAACAAACCTGTATAGGAACTGGATTTAGAAGTAAAAGGCAAAAGGGCCAGAAGAACCCAAAAGAGGGCTTTAGAAGATAGATAAGCAGAGAGCAAAGATTAGATTCAGGGATTTTAAAATTCCTCAGAGTAGATGTTCTTTGGGTCAAAAATCAAAAAAGGTTCAGAAAAACACAAAGCTAATTAAAGCCTTAAAAATTGAGTTTTAAAACATTGTAAGAATACTGAAAAAATTTAACCTGAAGAAAAGGTAACAAATATTTAATAGGAATGGACTTTTAAAGTAAATATATCAAAATCTGGATTCACTACTAATACCACGTCCACTGAGAACCCATAAGATGAAAGTTGCAACCCAAGCAAAGTTGGCATCTCCTTGCCTGAGTTTATCTGAGTTTAACACTCTATAACCCAGGGTGATAATTCCAAAAGTCTCTAAAAGCAATACAAATAGGCAACGGGCAAATTCATGCAATGATTATGATGGTACCCTCATGGTGGCTATGCCATTGATTTCTGATACAGAATTACTCTCTAATGCTAATTTGATGTGGGGGGAGTGTGGTTCTATGAGCTTGTCTGGAAGGGAATGTACTGACAGCCAATCAAAATTTTTATGAAAGGGCTTCCCTGGTGACTCAGCGGTAAAGACTCTACCTGCCAATGCTGGAGACACGAGTTTGATACCTGGGTGGGGAGGCTCCCACATTCCATGGAGCAACTAAGCCCATGTGCCACAACTACTGAGCCAGTGCTCTAGGGCCCAGGAACTGCAACTACTGAAGCCCACACACCCTAGAGCCTGTGCTCCGCAATAAGAGAGACCCCCACAATGAGAAGCCCGCCCGCACACTGCAGCTAGAGAGTAGCCCTAGCTCTTTGCAACTAGAGAAAAGCTCACACAACAACAAAGACCCACAGCCTAAATAAATAAATAAAATTACTTTTTAAAATTCTTATGAAAAAGTTATCTTCACAAGTGGAAGTGGAGAAAATGGCTAAAAATGACTAAAAATAATAAAAGCAATCAACTCAGAATACCAAAGCATACTGATAGGTCTTGAATGTCTAAAATGAACTGAAATGAACGAAGGAGTATTCTACAGGGAAGACTGTGCCTGTCAGAGGTCCTACCATGGAAGTAGACTGAGTTTTTTCATAAAAATTCACTTGTGACAAAGACTGTGATAGCTCTTGAAAATGTCTGTAATTAATTATATTTTGTCAGCTTCTTAATTTCTCCTAAGTATATTGTTATTAGTATGCTCATATACCTTTATTCTTTGGTGTCATAAATCATTCTATTGCTATTTCTATTCTTGTTTTGTTATAAATATATTTATGGGAAGGATGCTTTGAATTTACTTGAGATATATATATATATATATATATATATATATAGCAGGGTTAATTAATGTAATCTCGGTCACAATGTAAAAACATGAAACAAAAGCACTAAAAATCATTGTAATAATAATAATTACATTTATTGAGTCCTAAGATGTGTCACATATTTTACACATATTATTTTTAACCTCATGACAACCTCGCTGATATGTATTATCATCTTCATTTTTCATATACAAAATCTTATTCACATAAATTTAATTACTTGAAGGAAACAAGGCCAGGAAGTAATAGTGCTGATATCTGAAAAGATATTAATTTGAATTTAAAACTTCGGGACTTTCTACTACACTGTTTTTAGGAAGGAATGATGCTAAAGCTGAAACTCCAGTACTTTGGCCACCTCATGCAAAGAGTTGACTCATTGGAAAAGACTCTGATGCTGGGAGGGATTGGGGGCAGGAGGAGAAGGGGACGACAGAGGATGAGATGGCTGGATGGCATCACTGACTCGATGGACATGAGTCTCAGTGAACTCCGGGAGTTGGTGGTGGACAGGGAGGCCTGAAGTGCTGCGATTCATGGGGTCGCAAAGAGTCAGACACGACTGAGTGACTGATCTGATCTGATCTGATCTGACTCTTGCCTGGAAAATCCCATGGACGGAGGAGCCTGGTGGGCTGCAGTCCATGGGGTCACAAAGAGTCGGACACAACTGAGAGACTTCACTTTCATGCATTGGAGAAGGAAATGGCAACCCACTCCAGTGTTCTTGCCTGGAGAATCCCAGGGACGGGGGAGCCTGGTGGGCTGCCATCTCTGGGGTCGCACAGAGTCAGAAACATGACTGAAGTGACTTAGCAGCAGCAGCAGCATTCAGTTTACTTGTTAAATTTGTGCTTAATCATTTTTGTTTAGTTGATGACATTTAAGAATATTGAAAATTTAGTTTGTTTCATTGTTATTTTGATTTACTCTTACTAAATCAATGTGTATGGGCAACATTTTAAAATGATACTTTGGAACTTTTATTTCTATTACAATTCACTACAAATACCATATGAAAAGATGTTCGAATTTTAGTGTAAGGGCTGTATCAGTTATGAATTCTCTTCTACAAAATAAATGAACAGAGAGTTCATTTTGCAGTAAGACTTAAAAGAATGAGAATTTAAGAACATCAGCTCTAACTAAAACCCACAACTTACCAGGTTTTAGAGATGACGGTTGGGGTAGCCAAAGGAGGAAGCTCACTTACACGAGGGAGGTCATGGAGGATAATAGTGCTGCTTGAAATCTGACCTCCTAGTATCACCTATGGATATTCCCAGAGTCAATTTAAACCCATGAGAATATCAGAATTGATTTAAAATCCAAAAACATTCATTTCTTTTTACAAAGAGTAAAACTTTTGTAAAACAAAATATTTCTCTCTGAAGATTAGGATGCAAATTCCCCTCCCTCTGAAAACAAATAAAGCAAAACAAACACAATAAACTTCAATGAGGCTAATTTACTTCTGAATTACTTAGATTAAATCAAGCCATATAGACCGCATGCTGAGGGCAATTTTGGCCCCAAACCCTAGGGTTATATACCAGGCTACCACTGTACTGATTCAGCCTTTTTGCTGCAGTTAGTAGAGTAAGAAATTCTGTAAGTGAGCTAAGCCATTTAGAATCAAAAGGCTTACCTTGTGAATCTTACTACTGTTTTGCCGGGACTCTTTACCTATAACCTCTCCAACTGTTCAGGGAGACACAAATGGGCAATGAGGAATAGAGTCAGTTCCAATGAGGGAGAAAAAGACAGGAACTGGCTTGTCTTGCTTGTTCCTGAAAGCCCTAATTTCAGAGGTGATCAGTATGTGTTTAAAAAAAAAAAATAGTGTTTTTTAATATGCCTAGTTCTGTGTTCTCTTGTGCTAAGTCATGCTCAACTTAACGCGACCCCATTGAGTGTAGCCTGCCAGGCTCCTCTGTCCTTGGGATTATCCTGACAAGAATAATGGAGTGGGTTGCCCTTTGGGGATCTTCTCACCCACGGTTTAAACCCACATCTCCTGCATTGGCAGGCTGATTCTTTACTGCGGAGCCACCAGAGAAGCAGGTAATAATGCCTAAGCCATTACTAACATATCTAAACTATTATATGTATATTGAACTTCTAAAGTTGGTTCAAATAAAAACACTCAAGAAAAATATGAATGTAGCAGTATTTCACTTCAAGAAAGTTAGAGATACCAAGAGAACATTTCATGCAAAGATGGGAACAATAAAGGACAGAAATGGTATGGATCTAACAGAAGCAGAACATATTAAGAAGAGGTGGCAAGAATACACAGAACTATACAAAAAACATCTTCACAACTCGGATAACCACGATGGTGTGATCATTCACCTAAAGCCAGACATCCTGGAATGCGAAGTTAAATGGGCCTTCGGAAGCATCACAATGAACAAAACTAGTGGAGGTGATGGAATTCCAGTTGAGCTACTTCAAATCCTAAAAGATGATGCTGTGAAAGTGCTTCGCTCAGTATGTCAGCAAATTTGGAAAACTCAGCAGTGGCCACAGGACCGGAAAAGGTCAGTTTTCATTCCAGTCCCAAAGAAAGGCAATGCCAAAGAATGCTTAAACTACCGCACAATTATACTCATCTCACACACTAGCAAAATAATTCTTAAAATTCTCCAAGCCAGGTTTCAATAGTATGTGAACCGTGAACTTCCAGATGTTCAAGCTGGATTTAGGAAAGGCAGAGGAACCAGAGATCAAATTGCCAACATCCGTTGGATCATCAATAAAGCAAGAGAGTTCCAGAAAAACATCTACTCCTGCTTTGACTATGCCAAAACCTTTGACTGTGTGGATCACAATAAACTGTGGAAAATTCTTCAAGAGATGGGAATATCAGACCGCCTGACCTGCCTCTTGAGAAATTTGCATGAAGGCCAGGAAGCAACAGTTAGAACTGGACATGGAACAACATACTGGTTCCATATAGGAAAAGGAGTTCGTCAAGGCTATATATTGTCACCCTGCTTATTTAACTTATATGCAGAGTACTTCATGTGAAATGCCAGGCTGGATGAAGCACAAGCTGGAATCAAGATTGCTGGGAGAAATATCAATAACCTCAGATATGCAGATGATACCACCTTTATGGCAGAAAGTGAAGAAGAACTAAAGAGCCTCTTGATGAAAATGAAAGAGGAGAGTTAAAAAGCTGATTTAAAACTCAACATTCAGTAAACTAAGATCATGGTATCTGGTCCCATCAGCTCATGGTGAATAGATGGGGAAGCAATGGAAACAGTGACAGACTTTATCTTTTTGGATCCAAAATCACTGCAGGTGGTGAATGCAACCATGAAATTAAAAGATGCTTGCTCCTTGGAAGGAAAGTTATGACCAACCTAGATAGCAGATTAAAAAGTAGAGACAATACTTTGCCAACAAAGGTCCATCTAGTCAAAGCTATGGTTTTTCCAATAGTCTTGTATGGATGTGAGAGTTGGACTATAAAGAAAGCTGAGCGCCATAGAATTGATGCTTTTGAACTGTGGTGTTGGAGAAGACTCTTGAGAGTCCCTTGGATTGCAAGGAGATCCAACCAGTCCATCCTAAAGGAAATCAGTTCTGAATATTCATTTGAAGGATTGATGCTGAAGCTGAAACTCCAGTACTTTGGCCACTTGATGCAAATAACTGAGTCATTGAAAAAGACCCTGATGCTGGGAAAGATTGAAGGCAGGAGGAAAAGGGGATGACAGAGGATGAGATGCTTGGATGGCATCACTGACTCAATGGACATGAGTTTGAGTAAACTCAGGGTCATAGACATGGAGGCCTGGCATGCTGCAGCCCATGGGGTCGCAAATACTTAGACACAACTGAGCAACTGAACTGAACAGAACAGTGACATTTCTCTTGAAAAAGACAACACTCACTTCTTGGTTAATTCTTTTCTGTCGCAAAGACAATGAGATGCATGACAATGCTTCTGTCTCTTCCTCTTCTATACTAAGAACTGAGACATACATTCAGACAACTTTATAAAGCACACTGTGACTATTCATCAACCACAAAATCAAAATCTTAAGGCTACATCTGATCAGAATATTTTCATTGCAATTATCTCATCAGATGACAGAAATGTGACTTAAAGTAGCTCCTGGTGAAATACTTGCCTTTGCAACTGAGGCACACCTAACCTATGTAATTTTAGTTTAGATGCTATTTTCCAGGATTCAGGTGATGTCATCAGGATCTGGTTTCTCTGAGTTGAGAAGTACTAATAGACAGGATTTTAAGTCAAATCAGGATTTGAGGCCCAACTCTACTGTATTTTGGAAATATTAGAGAAAGCATGAATTCTGTGAATTTCAATTTGCTTATTTGAAAACTGGGGATAATAATAGCTTTTGAAATAGGATCAAAAGAGACTATAAAGGAAAGTGTTGTTAAAATTCTAAGGTATTATATAAACATTAATGATAAAAGCACAAGACTTTTCCTCCTAATAGGGTGTTAAAAGAAATTCCAGTAACAAATTACTCTTATAAGGACACATGTTGGATTTAGGGCCCACCCACATCCAGGATAATCTCTCAAGATCCTTATTTATATCTGCAAAGACCTTATTTTCAACTAAAGGCCCCATTCATGTGTACCAAGGCTAGGACTTGGATACACATTTGAGGCTACTATATGGGGTATATGTACAATCTTTGCAACTTTTCTGCAAATATAAAATTATCCCAGAATAAAAGATTTATTCATAAAAAGGAGGGGGCAGTGGTTAAGTGGAATCAGTATAATGGATGTGAAATCTTACACATTGAAAAAATACTTCCTCAGAGACAAAAGGAAAGAAGGGGAGAAGAGGACTGAAAACAGATATTTAGAGGTTTAGGCAAGATATTAAGATGGCTCATGGCAGAAGAATCCCATTCACTCTAAATATGAGGTGTTTTATAAGCAAAAAAGGGAGAGAGTGAGAGTGAATGAGTTTGAAGATAATACGATAAGACCTCTGAGGAGAGGATGCACTTTCCAAAAGCTGAAAAGACTAGAGCACTAAACCTTCCTGGGCTCCAACTGAAGTCATCAACCATGACTAAGCAACGGTGTCAGTTAAGTTAGGTCATTTGCTCCAGCAGGCCTCAGCAGCTTGTGCACAGTAGCGGATAAAGAGGGTGGCTTGAGTGATCTAAGGAGAGGATTGGCCAATAGATACAGTGACAGGTATGTTAGTGATGAACAAACCAAAATATTTAACATTGAGACCCAGGATAGATGGGAAAGGGAGTAAAGACTGCTAGAATCATTTTCCCAATGTTTTCTTCTAGAAGTTTTATAGTTTCAGGTCTTATATTTTAAATCTCTGGTCCATTTCAAGTTAATTTTTGTGGATGGCATTCACAAAATGCCGTTTTTCCTCTGCAAAATGCAGTTTCATTTCTCTGCATGTGGACATCCACCTTTCCCAACACCATTTATTATAGAGAGGATCCTTGATCCATGGTGTGTTTTGGGCACCCTTTCAAAAATTAGTTGACCATGTACGTAAGAGTTACCATCCAGGCCTACTATTCTGTTCCACAGATTTATGTGCCTGTCTTTTATGCCAGTACCATATGGTTTGAGGAAAATCTGAAAGTGATAGAGCAGTTCTTTTCAGACTTGTATGTACATATGAAGCACCTGGGGATCTTGTTAAACTGTGGATTAAATTTGGGGAGGGACTCTCAAGTGAGGCCAACACCACCACGATTCCACCAAACTCATTTTGAGAAGCAAGACAACCTAGAGATCCTGAGGATGTCACAATGCAGAAAAGAGAGGCATACAACTGTGGCAAGAAATGAAACTGGGAATTCAAAGATTCGGTTTTCTGAAATAGATTAGTGCTAGAGGATGACGGAGCCCAGACAGTTGTCCTGGGCATGAGTGGTGGAAATCAAGTGGCAGCAAATTTTGTTTGAAGAGTGTCTGAGGTGTTTGGTGGGTCTTCCCTATAGACACTTATGTCACATGAAATGAGGACAGTTTGAGTCCAGAGAAACACAGTCAGGTATTAAATTCTTCAATGTCTTTTAAGAGGAAAGACATAGAGACTACTGAAAGGTAATATAACCCAGGGAATCTGAAGAGCAGATATGTTTCCATTCATATTTTGGAAGTGAAACTCTCCGGAAAACACTGACCCCAGTTTCTAAGACACAGAGAGGTGAAAGAATGAACAGTCCCAATCAAAGTTTGGAGGGAAGTTTTTCAAATAAACTTCATTAATGACTCAGACTTACTAATAAATTCCAGTTAAATAAGAACATGGTAAACAAAATTACCCTGCTTATTTAACTTATATGCGGAGTATATCATGCGAAATGTTAGGCTGGATGAAGCACAAGCTGGAATCAAGATTCCCGGGAGAAATATCAATAACCTCAGATATGCAGATGACACCACCTTTATGGCAGAAAGCAAAGAAGAACTAAAGAGCCTCTTGATGAAAGTGAAAGAGGAAAGTTAAAAAGTTGACTTAAAACTCAACATTCAGAAAACTAAAATCATGGCATCCAGTCCCATCACTTCAAGGCAAAGGGATGAGGAAATAATGGGCTCCAAAATCACTGCAGATAGTGACTGCAGCCATGAAATTAAAAGTCACTTGCTCCTTCTAAGAAAAGCTATGACCAGCCTAGACAGCATATTCAAAAGCAGAGACAATACTTTACCAACAAGGGTCCGCCTAGTCAAAGCTATGGCTTTTTTCCAGTAGTCATGTATGGATGTGAGAGTTGGACTATAAGGAAAGCTGAGTACTGAAGAATTGATGCTTTTGAACTGTGGTGTTGGAGAAGACTCTTGAGAGTTCCTTGGACTGCAAGGAAATCCAACCAGTCCATCCTAAAGGAAATCAGTCCTGAATATTCATTGGAAGGACTGATGCTGAAGCTGAAACTCCAATACTTTGGCCACCTGATGTGAAGAACTGACTCATTGAAAAAGACCCTGACGCTGGGAAAGATTGAAGGGAGGAGGAAACGGGGATGACAGAGGATGAGATGGTTGGATGGCATCACCAATGCAATGGACATGAGTTTGAGTAAACTCAGAGAGTTGGTGATGGACAGGGAGGCCTGTCATGCTGCAGTCCACGGGGTCACAAAGAGTTGGACACAACTGACTAATTGAACTGAACTGAAACAAAATCAATTAAAAGGCTCAATGTTATCAGGAAAACTGAAGGTGCAGGATGTAAAGTTTGTGGGGAGTCAATAGGAGAAGGCTGGAATGAGATGGAGGGAATGAGAAGAAACCTTGTCTTGTGGTACTTGCCCCTCTGATGAGGACTTGGGAAAGCTGGGAAGAGAGAGGAAGAGTGGAGAGCTAGACAGGGAGGCCATAAATGAAGTCAATATATTCCCAGGACTTAGGAAAAAATCACTAATAAAAAAAACTGTTTCTCTCCAAAATACACAATTCCTAGTTCTACACATGGATATAAACAAGAAACAGCAAGAGTGCTTCTCTGATGATCTTTAAGTTCTAAGAAAGATGGTATCTGTTCAGGAGCAATGGATTGAAGACTTCACAGGAATACAATTATCAGATTTACTTTAAATTTTGAAATATAAAAAGGTGGCTTTTTTACCTCCTGCTGTTGATTCTCATGGAAATTATGCTTATCATAGGTTTTGGGAAATGTAGCTTGGGGCCCTGTGGTGATTGACAGGAGCGCTAACAGTGGATGTAGTCCAGAATGGTGGATTAGAGATGAGACCTTTAAAGCTGTCCTGCATTCTAATTAGATGATAGTCATGAAAGATGTAAGCTTCAGACATTGACATTGTCACTTCAGGCAAGGACAAAAGTCATCTAACTTATATTAATATGAGAAAAGTTTAAATCTGTTCATTTAATATGGGAAAGTTTAGGCAAACTTTCATTAGCTTTTTGGGTTGATAAATGAAAGACTGCAAGACTCTAAAAGCCACATCATTTATTCTATAAGTTAACAAAGACTGAAAATCATCTTATGGTAAATCACCATTTTTATCAGTAAAAATATCTTTGTACTGGAGCAAACAGAATATTTTATTATCATCTTTAGAATCTTTCTCATATTATTTTTAAAGACATATACATTTTGCCTATTCCATAAATTAAAGTTAGGAGAAAATAGTAAGGAGCTGAAAAATCTGGAGTTAATATGGAAAATATTTGTATCCTTAAATATATATATTTGTTTTCAGTGTTTTTTTCTCCCTAATCCTTTGGGTTAATGTGGTATATTTATAGTTTTAAGCTCTTCAGTCTAGTCCTCTCTAACTTTATTATACTCTTGCCTACAGTGATTTAAAGACATAAGATCAAGACTTAGATTTAATTATTAAGATAATTCCTATAGTCTATTTTATTTTTAAATTGCAGTGCTTTCACCCTGTTTATGGGTTAGAGTGCAGTGTTACAAGGCTTCTACAGAATTAAAGATACATTTAAATTCTATACAATTTCAGTGGTGGGTCTGGGAAAAAGGCAAATCAAAAATTGCTATACCTTTTGAAAAGAACTAAGTTACAACTTGCTTGTTAACCAGCAATGTGTCCAGAGCTTGGACTTATTTATTTAGCAAGCAGATGTTGACCTTAACTACATCCCAGAAAGTGTGCCAAGTGTTTTTTGTTTTTTGTTTTTTCCACAAAGTATGGAAGATGATTCTTTTTGTTACAGAGTCTACAGCTTAACTGAAGAACAGAACATATAGGGCTTACAAAGATCATCATCAAAGCAGCATATGATTAAATGCAGACACTAATATCATTTCCTTTACTAAACATTTAGATATTTTCTTAAAATAGCTGATCTTTAGAATATTACTAAATACTTTTCCCTCTAGAAAATCCCAATTTATTCTAGAGTAAGTTCTTGAGGCTTACCTCTATTTTGTCAAGGTCTTAGTCTTGAATCATTTCTTTTAGTGTCTAGCACACAATAGGAACACAACAAAGGATTGAATGAATGGATGAGTGACTAAATTAAAGAATGTTGAGAGAAAATGAAAAATATATAACTTTCTCAGATGTTTCTGTTTTATCTGAACATGAGAAAATTTTATTTAAATATACATTAAGTTAAATCCATGTTTTCATCACTGTTTCTCAAAACAAAGCCAGACATTAAATCCAACTAAAGTATCTTGGAAATTTTCCTTCAAAAGCAGTAACATTCACTCCATCTATAATTTGTTTTACCTAAATGAAATATCTATAGAGTGATGCTAGAATGATTTTCTTAGTAATATCATCTTGGATGTATGCCTTCTTCACATTTATCATTTATTACCTAATTTTTTTATATAACTAGAAACCGGAAGCACACTTGTAATGTCCTACATCAATAATGACCGACATTAGTCCTTAATATTTCCCTTCTCTGGACCAAGCTTGCTCTTAATCTCCCCTTGTTTTTGAAGGATGTTGCCCTCTTCCTTGACAATCTTCTTCAAATATGGACTCTGTGGGAGAGGGAGAGGGTGGGAAGATCTGAGAGAATGGCATTGAAATATGTAAAATATCATGTATGAAACGAGTTGCCAGTCCAGGTTCGATGCACGATACTGGATGCTTGGGGCTAGTGCACTGGGACGACCCAGAGGGATGGTATGGGGAGGGAGGAGGGAGGAGGGTTCAGGATGGGGAACACATGTATACCTTTGGCAGATTCATTTTGATATTTGGCAAAACTAATACAATTATGTAAAGTTTAAAAATAAAATAAAATTATTAAAAAAAAAACAAAACAATGTCATGTTCTGAGTCAATCCTCACTATAATGATCCATTTCTCTTAATGCTATTTATTTCTGCAAATTTAGGATTATCTTTAAATCATTTTTTCACTTTAACATGACTTTTAATAGTCTTGATATTATAGAGTAATAAGAATAAATTATGGGGGGGAAGTAATGGTCCAATCTAGTAATATTTTTAATGATATTTTTCTCCCATGCACTTGTCCTCACTTTAAAGCCAGGATCACTATGCCATCTCTTTCTATTCCTGCCAGAAGGTAGCTACAAAAGGAAATTCTAAGGAACAACTGAAAAAAAGTTAACAAAAGGCATAATAAATATTAATAAGCCTGAAAAATATTCAACCAACAGCCTATTGTTATTATTTACATCAAAAGAAAACATGGGAACTAAGCCTCAAAAGCAAAAATGAAGGGGAAAAAATTAATACAACAGAACTTAGAAATTAGATGAAACATCAGAAAACTGAAAGGGGTTCAAAGGAGAAATCAGAATATCCAGAAGGAAGTAAGGATGACAAGAGTTACAAATATGCTATGGTATGAAGCAACCGGTAACTATATCATAAAGAATTCACATTCTTTACTTTAAAAAATAATTCCTTCAGGCTTCACTTCTTCATTAAAGGCATGCTGCTAAGTCGCTTCAGTCATGTCCGACTCTGTGCGACCCCATAGACGGCAGCCCACCAGGCTCCCCCTTCCCTGGGATTCTCCAGGCAAGAACGCTGGAGTAGGTTGCCATTTCCTTCTCCAATGCATGAAAGTGAAAAGTGAAAGTGAAGTCACTGTCGTGTCTGACTCTTAGTGACCCCATGGACTGCAGCCTACCAGGCTCCTCCGCCCATGAGATTTTCCGAGCCATGTGGCAGAGCTGTTCTCCTGGGTTCCCTTACCCTACTGCTCTCCACCCCGGTGCCCATTCCCAATAAAATCGCTTGCTTTGTCAGCACATGTGTCTCCTTGGACAATTCATCTCCGAGTGTTAGACAAGAGCCCAGTTTCAGGCCCTGGAAGGGGTCCGCCTTCCTGCAACAAATGGTGACTCTGGTGGGGACTCTTCTTCACTGAGACTAACATCCTGACCACTCAGGGTACTCAGGGGCCAGCTTGCCTGCCAATGGACCAGACCCAGCGGCCACAACTGGGACCCCTTTGTCCCTGGTCTCCTCCTAATGTGGCCAACTGGCCAGAGTGCCCCGACCGGTAAGGAACAAGAGACTTTATTGACCTCTCTCCCATTCCCTCTCTCTTTCCTCTCCTTAACCCTTCTTATCCTTCCCCGTTTTCTAGTCCCCTAGTCCTGAATGCAGGAATCTGGTCAAAGGGCCTCAGCCTGAGCTGAGGATTAGAGACTTATCACCTCCTCTTGGCAGAGAACTCGAATTCTGGTTTTGGTCTGGTCTGATTTCTGGTAGGGCCGAGTTCCAGTCCTCCCTTCTCTGGAGGCCCAGGGTAAACTCCCATAACGCCTGGGTATCTGCAGGCGGCAGGAGACGTCTGTAAGGCCACCCCTTTTGCCCCTCTCTCCCGCCTCCTCCCCCTTCTTCTTTCAATCTGGATTCCTTTCCTCCCTTTGAAATCCTTGAAGACCTGAGATATTTTCCTTTACTCTGTTAGTACTTGGATCTGAAGTTCTGTGTCTCTATAGGAGGTTTTCTGAGAGATTGTATTAAATGCATGAAGTAGTTCAAATATGAATTAACTAGTTATTCATGCATTCATTCATCAGAAATAAAACATCCTTAGTCATCAAAGAATGCAACTGACTTCTAGAAAGGGTCTTTCTTTGATGGCCCCAATACATGGTGCATTCCATAAGGATTTCATAAAGTTCCAGTTTCTTTCCCCGTATAGGTTCCAATTATTTCGTATCTCTTATCATTACTTAAGATTTCTGGCAAGATCTAAAAAAAAGTGAGTCATAGGCAAGACGTTACCAGAAAGAATGAGAAAGATACTATACAGTTTGTTATTGGTGTATTGCCCATGTCACCAAAAGGTGCACAGCGTAATCTTTAGATGGCAAAGACATTCTTCTTTGATTCACTCCTGTATTCCTATTACCAAAAACTGCATGGCATATAGGTGTTGAAAAAAATGCAGATTAAAATTGGATGCCTTCACAGGGATATTCATAAAACTGGTTCACTAATTAGGTGTGTCTTTAGAAACGTTTTAATACTTTCTATTACTCATTATAGCATCCATTCAAGATGAGCTTCTCTGGTGGCTAAGTGCTAAAAAATCCACCTGCCAATGCTGGAGACACTGGTTCAATCCCTGCGTCAGGAAGATTCTCTGGAGAAGCAGATGGCAACCTGCTCCAGTATTCTTGCCTGGGAAATCCCATGGACAGAAGAGCCTGGCAGGCTACAGTCCATGGGATTGCAAGAGTTGGACATGACTTAGTGACTAAATCACCACCACCAATACTCATTATTCAGTGTTTAAGAAGTAGTGTAGTCACAAAATGAATAGCAAATTCACACAAGGAATATTATGTTCAAGTATATTCACATAACATATATCAGCATTAACATGGAGAAAACAATTTCTCTGAAAACTGAGAATTAGTGAAAAAATAATTTACTAGGAAATAGATTAGAAATTTAAAAAGCATTTAAAAATGTGGCAAATTTGCCAATTCATAGCTCATATAATAGAGTTCACAGCATGGAGAAATGCAGGGAGTTTCCTACCTAATAAGCAAGGGAAAATTTTTACAGAATCAAACAAAACAAAACAAAAAACAAACAATAAGCAAACTGATATTCTATAAAATAAAAATTAAAAAGACTTTAACAGAAAAATCTAATACACAGGATTTAACTGGGCAGAGAACTCGAATTCTGGTTTTGAAAGCATTCTTAGCTCTAAGAAATTATTATACAAAAATGAGGACTTCCGGATTGGAAGGACTTCCTGAACATTGAGTACATGAAGGAAGGAAATAAAGATTCAGGACTATGAAACAAGTTGGACAATGAAATCTCGATTAGTATAAGAGATGTTTCAAAAGGAAAATAAAAGAATGTGGGAAAAGGCCAAGTTATAGAAGAAGCTTATTGAAGAATAATGGGTTTTCAGTGCCTGTCTGATGAGTGGATGAATGGGGGACAAACAAGTAACAATACATGTATGTTTTAGCTGTTTTAAATAACTATATATTTAACAAAAAAACATGTTTTGTTCTACAGAAATGGTTCTCAAAGTGAGACAGTATAAGAAATCCAAAGTCTTAAATTCAGTCCACAAGTTGAGGTGATTTTCTCTGAGAACATAGCTTTGTAATATATCCACATCTATAACATAAAGTTTGTCCATGGTAAGAAATAACCATTTTCTTAAAACATGACATGAAAATTACTTATTGTGATAAACAATCATGCTGAGGATGTATAAAATGTTTTTCATACTTCTTTTGTACTGTTAATGTAATACACAAACAACTTGGAAAAGATACAGGGTACTGATGGGGAAATTTAATAAAATAAGCTTATCATTACATGTTAAATAAATAATCCCTTGGAAGAAAAGGGAGGTAGCTAGACAAGGGCAAAAAATAGAAGACAGAAAAAAAAAATAAAGAAGGAGAGGGAGAAGAGGGAGGAGAGGGTATGGGGAGGAGGGGAGAGAGGAAGCAAACGAGACTGCCTACTGTTCTCAGCTTGACTAAACTTCAGATAGGTTTCCTCTGGACCTCCTGTTCTTAGAGCATATACTTTAGAGAACTTTTCTTTGTAAATTCTTTCCCTGCCCCACTGAGATGTATGTAAATCTTTTCAAAGCTTCTTGATTGTTTGAAACCCAGGAATCTTTCTCCAGGGCCTAGGAGCCATCTCTTCGAAATGTAAACATCAGGGGAAATAGTGTCCCAACTTTCTACTAGTGTGGAGAGATAGGAGACTAACCCCAGTGTGCCGAACTTGCTTCAAGTATTAAAACTGTCTCCTGTCTCAGGTTTCCCTAGAGGTCCAGTGGTAAGGAATCTTCCTGCCAATGCAGGGGACACGAATTCCATCACTGGTCTGGGAAGATTCCACATGCCACGGAGCAACTAAGCCTGTGTGCTACAACTACTGAAGCCCTCGTGCCTAGAGTCTATTGGTGCTCTGCAACTAATAAGAGAAGCCGCCACAATGAGAGGCCCATGCTCTGCAATAAAGAGTAGCCCCAATCTGCTGCAACTAGAGAAAACCCATGTAGCAGTGAAGACGCAGCCCAACCGAAAGGAAATAAATAAATACATAAATACATAAACTATCTCCTGTCCTAAAGACAAGAAAATTTACTTTTCCTTTGGGTAAAGCCTATCATCTAACAAACTCAGATGGCCTATGTTCTCTCACTCACCTCAGTCTTTAAAACTCTCACAACCTTTGCTTTTGGTGGGGTTGAACTCAGAGTGAGTTCTGGTCTTTCTCTCTCTTATTGCAATAACCTTGAATACAAAGTCTTCCTTCCCTGTTTAAATTTGTTACTTTTTTAAAGATGGAAGAAAAGCAAATTTTTGACAGAAAAGAAGAGAGATAAATAATTACTAGTTTAAAGGCATAATAAATGAGAGCTTTTTTAATCACATGGTTTTAACTAATCATTTGCTGCTACTGCTGCTAAGTCGCGTCAGTCCTGTCCGACTCTGTGCGACCCCATAGACAGCAGCCCACCAGGCTCTGCCATCCTTGGGATTCTCCAGGCAAGAACACTGGAGTGGCTTGTCATTTCCTTCTCCAATGCATGAAAGGGAAAAGTGAAAGTGAAGTCACTCAGTCATGTCCGACTCTTCGCAACCCCATGGACTGCAGCCTACCAGGCTCCTCCATCCATGGGATTTTTCAGGCAAGAGTACTGGAGTGGGTTGCCATTGCCTTCTCCGAACTAATCATTTAGTAGATACTGAAGCACTAACTTATCAAGGATGCTAAACCACTGTAAAGTGAATACATTATCAAGCATGAATCATTTCTCAATATCTCAGGTGGCTATAAAGTAGGCTCAACTAAGAGGCATTTGGGACAGTGCCAGCTGATTGTGAGGAGGAAGAAATCAGGACAGAAAAGAACAGGTAGTAAATTCAAATGCCACCAACCCAGGTATAGTGCCAACTGCTGAAGATGACTTTTGGTCTGATGTTCATCATCCCAGTGCTAGGAAGACTCACACTTGGTTCAACCAGGTACTGCAGTCCAAGCCAACATATAGAGTACTGCAACAGAAATTCAGAGCACATGTTGGTTGAAGCTGAGTTGGTTCCAAGAGTATTTTCAGTAGTCAGGGAACAGAGAGCTGTGTGTATTATTCTTGTCAAAAGGACATGGCAAGGACCCAAGGGAGAACAAGCCAGAGAAACAGAAGCCAAAGACCATCAGGTGGCCTGAACAACTCCATGAGAGGACATAGGCAATTCAGTGGACATATATACTGCTTGCAGCAGGCATCCTTGGAATTTTGATTCTGTCAACAAGACTAATTCTGCATTCCAAGGTGAGTGGGCAGAGACTCAAATACACATCCAATAATTGTTATGGTCTTAGATGCTGGGAGGTAGTGATGGGAAATGATGATGGGTCAATGAAATGGACTAAGCCTTCAGGTGGAGAGAACAGACACTAACATAAAGAGATGGGCAAGACTGAACACTTAAACTGTCTCCTTCCTTATTCCAAGGTGCTAGGCATTGTTCTTTTAAGCTTCTTAAGAACTTTTGAAAATTCCTGCTACTTTTGTCTCCAGGGGCAAGCACAGATATTTATTTAAAGGTGTGATACATGGAACTTTTTCATCAACTCACAAAATGTGAACCCTTCCCAGAAAGCAAAACAACATACTCCTATTGTCTTTCATTTCCAAGTGCCAGAGGGGAATAGCTTTTAATAAATACTTTTACACTGCACTTCAGTTGAATTGCTATCATGTGAAACAGGCCTGAGGAGAATAACACATTGCCAAATTCCCTCCAGTGAGTGCAAAATAATACTGTAGGGTCTGGCAGAGAAATAAAATGGAAATCTGATTACTTTGTTTTATTCTATATGGAGATAATGTGTGAGTACATTTAAATACATAATTCAGTGCATTTCAGCTATAGCCATAGATGATGATTTAATGTCAGCCTAACACTAACCTTGCAACATGAGAGCTGCATTTAGAGCTGACAACTAAAAAGAAAGTTGATGAAATTACACTTTATTTTATTTTCTGCAGAGCTAAGCAGACCTGTTTATTCCATTCCTAATGCCAGCTACCACTATAAATTTGAAGAAACTAAACCTACCCAGAAAAGGCCATACATATTAATAAAGCCAAAGGAACTGTCTGCTTATCATACTGGAATAGATTCAAAGAATAAATAAAAAATAAATAAAATATGGAGATCATTTTCATGGGTCAAACTACAGTAAGTGACTTATAGTCCAAATAGATTTCTAATAAATTACCTTTTAATTATATAAAATCCATCATTGTGTTAAAGATAAGTAAATTGCTACTTTTGAAGGAATGTAGAATAGAAAACGCAGTGCAGAAGATAATTTGTAAAAGTTAAGAGTGTAGGAGGCTACTAGTAAGATATTAGGTAGAGACTATCAACATTCTTCAGTAATACTGTAGGAGAGCTGAAATATATTACACTGGGAAACAGTTGTAATAATTTTAAGATGATTATTTAAAAAATTGGTTTCTCCCATTTTATGTATTTTACTTACTTCTTTGGTAACAAGTATAGTGTAGTCAGAAAGTTGAGGCATTGTCTAGTTTAATTCTAACACTAATTTTCAGGCCACAGATATAGCAGATGAGACATTATTAGGAGACGTCCAGAATGCTGTGAACATGGTGAACATGTGAAATGTTTAATAATGCCCATGTAAGATTCAGGTTATGTTGTAATATTCACATCTGAAAAGCAGTCTCCTTTCAAAGGTCAGTTTTCCAACTCCTACTTCTGTGACTTAAGGCTGAGGAGACAATTGGATCTCCTCCCACAACAGAAGGAAATAAAAATAAAAATTTAAGGATTTCATATAATGTTCTTACTTCCTTACTTTAATGACTTTTTTTTTGATAGAAATTTTTATTAAAAAAAAAAGAATTAAGAACTAATATAATGAATAACATGGGAAAATAAACTCCAATTTTACTTCTAATTTACACAAATAAAAGGGCTAGTCTTAAAAGTAAATTATCTTTGACATAATCAACTTTTGAGTTTCAAAACATTTCTTTTGCTGATTACATATTTTCAGTTGGCTTACAGGGTAGCTTTTAGCAGTGCTTATCTATTTATGCTTAATTAATAAATTATAGCTTATCTTGTTTTCAAACAACAAAAAAAAAGGTATTTGAAGCAACCATCTTTAGGTTTGTCCTGGCTGCAGGTTTTTTTTTTTTTTTTAATTCATTTAATTCCAAATTGTAATATATAAAAATATCTGCCTTAATTGCTACTGCTGCTACTTCTATGTCTACTATTCTGCCACCGCTACTCTTCATGTTGCTTCTACCTCTGCTTCTTTATAGTTACACAGATTGCACTGAACTGAACAAGGGGTTTGGAAATGTCTGTGTTTACCTGGGACATTCTAGAATTATTTCGTCTGCTACATTTGGTGCAGAGTGATTTGGCTCTGAGACCAGGGGACTTCATGGTGCCCACATGGTGAGGTGACTCTGATCTCATGCTACTTTGGATTCTCTTTTCAAGGTCAAGGCTTCTTCTCAGTCCCCAAGACTGACAGGTATATTCTCTAAGGGTCTTCACCAATCACAAGTTCTACAGCTCATTGTTTTCACTAGTCACTTCTACCCTTCTCCAAAGAACTCTGGCTTTATCATTAGTGATTTTAGCTGTCACCTCTTCTTGATGGCCACTTCGGCTCTGGAGAAAATTGCCAAACTGCATACCTCCGGATCCACCCTGTGGTCTCATGATTCTCAGGTCTCATTCAGTTCAGTTCAGTCACTCAGTCGTGTCCGACTCTTTGCGACCCCATGAATCACAGCACATCAGGCCTCCCTGTCCATCACCAACTCCCAGAGTTCACTCAGACTCACGTCCATCGAGTTAGTGATGCCATCCAGCCATCTTATCCTCTGTCGTCCCCTTCTCCTCCTGCCCCCAATCCCTCCCAGCATCAGGGGCTTTTCCAATGAGTCAACTCTTTGCATGAAGTAGCCAAAGTACTGGAGTTTCAGCTTTAGCATCATTCCTTCCAAAGAAATCCCAGGGCTGATCTCCTTCAGAATGGACTGGTCAGGTCTCATTAGGGTCCGTTTAGTTTATTAATTCTCACAATGAGTGAGACATTTTGAAACCTGGAGCCTAAAAGTGCCTAATATACAGAAACTGTTATTCATATCAAATGGCTGCCATATTGTTCCAGAACTCTTCTCTGTATTTTCAATCTTCTCTTTTTGTTAAGGGTATGCTCTCAGAATGAATCTAGATGATAACAAACAACATGCCTGACCCAGCAGTTTCATTTGTCACAACTCTGAATATTGCTGTTGTATCTTTAGGTGGCATTTCTGCATTGAATTGAGCCAGTGGGCTGTTTAATACCAGTGCAGTCTATCTGAATTCATATAAACCCAACATCTCCACGCATACAGGATTTTGAAAGAGTTAAAAATAAGACCAGTTAAAATTCAGAGTATAGCTAACCAATACACATAGGTCCAAAGTCTCTCATGACAAGAAATGTAAACTAAAATACTTTAATTCTCAGATTTCTTTAAGAATTAAAATATTCAATAATATTCAGTCACTTTCATTTCTATTAATTCTTGCTGAAGAATTGGTGAAATTGTGACAATCCTATATCAATTTCTTCAACTATAAATGGAAATAATAATACTTATTTATAGTATAAGCATATCATATACTTAGCTTTATACAAATGCTCATTTACGTATACAAGCATATGTATAAGCATATACAAAGTAATTAGAATTGTATCTGAAACATAAAACTCTAATGTTAGCTATCATTATTATTATTATCTACATTTAAAATAAGCAGACCTACGACTTAGCAACTTCATTTATAGGAATTTATCCCAGAAATAGAGGCAGACTAGGCTTTGTGAGGTCAGAAACTTAAGTCACTTAATGCCATCTTAAAGATAGCATCTTTAAGAAAAAGAACACAGCAAAATGAATTCAAAATCATTACAAAAGTGAATATATATAATAAGAAAAAAATTAAACCAAATTATAGGAGTCTTAAAAATCAGGTCCCTCCTTTTTTAAAAGCTTTCTTTAGAAAAAAAAAAAAAAAAAAGCTTTCTTTAGGAAAACCATCAGAAATACTCATGTAAAAATGTTTTCTGTTTGCATCCTGATATCCTCTTGCACCAAAAAATCCTCCACACCTCTCAGCATTCAGAGAACCATGCAAGTGACACGTCCTAAAGCTTCTACTTCATTGTATTCATAGTAAACCCACCTCTGCCAAGAAGAATGCACATGTGTAATCAGGATATCTTTAAAAGTCTACTACTTAAAGATATGTATGTTCATATACTCATTAAATTTAGTAGACATATAGATACAAATAAGAGGTTGTTTACTACAGCATGGCTTATACTAGCAAACAGAGAAAAAAATAAGGTCTATTAATAGGCAGCAAAGCATAATGGCTGAAAGAGTGAAGTCTGAAGTCAGAGGGACTTGGGTTAAATCAAAGCTCCACTACTCACCGCTGTTTGACTTGAAGCAAGTTACTTAACCTCTCTGTTCTTATGTTTCATTATCTGTAAAATAGGGATAATAATATTTTCTATGTCATTATGTTATTATGAAAAGTCAATGAGGTGATATTTATAAAGGGCATGTAACAGTGCTTGGCACATAGTAAATGTTATTTAAATATGAAATAAATATGAATCTACTTGGAAACTAATTAAGTCCATTACATCCATACAGTAAAATACTATGGACTTCACTGGCGATCCAGGGGTCAAGACTTTGTGTTCCCAGTGCAGGGGGCATGGGTTCCATCCTTGATCAGGGAAGATCCCACATGCTGTGTGGTGTGCCCCCCTCCAAATAAATCAGCACAATAGAATTCTATACAGACAATTAAAAAGTAAAGATAAATTTATATTAAAATTAGATAATGATATTGAAAGCTGTTGTATAAGAAAGGGAAATTACAAACTACAAAATTCAATATATCAAGGATGAGGGAAGAAAAAGAGAGACTTTCTTTTATGCTACTTACAGGTATAGGTAGAGTAGTTCAATATCATACTATTCAGAGATATTATTTGTGTCTAATGTGAAGAAAAATATGTAAACAATTCATGACAGTACAGCATTCATACTTAAGGAAGTTTAAAAACAAATAGTTCCACAATTTTTTTAACCTTCTTCCCATAGGAAAATGAGGTCTATTTCCTCCTCTTTGAACCTAGGCTTTGTCTCTGTTCTACTTGCAGAATAGGATGAGAGTGACACTACCCAGTTTCTGGACTCAGGTTATGAGAAACCTGTTTCCACTTTCTGGTATCTGGTATCTTGGGATATTCATTATCAAACCCAGCTTCTGTTCTGAGGAAGCCAAGGCCACATGAAAAGCCCATCTACAGATGTTTGGGCTGACAACCAAGCTGAGGCCCACTAAACATCCTGCATTAACTACTTAACATCTGTGCTAATATGGCTTTTGATGTAAGCCCTACCCCTCTTTTCAGCTGAGGTCCTAGACCTCATGCAGCAAAGACAAGCCACCAACACTTTACTCTGTCCAAATTCTTGTTCCCAGAGGTTTTGAACATTAGGACCAGTTTGATGGCATTAAATTTAATGCTGGTTATTATACTATAGATAGACAACAGGCAGGTAACTAGAATATATATGTTTTTCTCATGATCTATTTTATATGCTCTCAGTCAGTGACAGTATCTTCTTATCCAACTATACTTCCAACTTGTGAGTATCTAGAGTATAAATGGACTCAGTGAGGTCTATGGCATAAATTGGGTGAGGTCTGTATCTTCCATTATCTGCTGTATGATGATTTGTCTTTCTGCCATTTGTCTATGGATGAGCAAATAAATTAAATTAACCTCATTGAAAGCTTGTTAATGACAGGGCTGGACCTGATGCAAAGGGAAAAGTTTTCGCCGCTGCTGAAAATACAAGTTTGGTGAATGCACTAAGGGCTTTGAGAGAATAGTAAAAGAAATCTAGGCAAATCTCACCCAGTAATTGAGAACTAAAGGAAGTGTTTGATATCATAAAGGACATGTTAGACTTAACTGTAATCTGGAAAGGACTGGGCAATAGTTGCATGAAATCATTGGAAAGCTGGAAGAAACCTTGGTCAAAGGCATGACATCAGTCTAGGAAATTAAATGAACGTGGAGTCATTGCCTTTGCATGGTGCATGACGCATACATCCATGTGGAAGGTACCCTATACTGTGTTTGTGTGGATTCTTTCCAGGAACCCTACTGCTCTATCAAACTGTGCATGGGTCTGAGATCACTAGACTCTGTGTGTGCATGCATTTCCTCAAATGCATGTCTATATGAATCAAAAATGCCTACATATATGTTCAAGAAATTCATAATAGTGGTTAATAACAATTCCTTTTGGAGAGTCTAGGTACAGGATTTAGGGAAGCAGATGGTCTGTGGGAAGAGTGGAGAAACAATTTTTTAATTTCTTTTTTTTTTACAAGAAGAATATTGCTTATGTAATTTAAATTTAAAAATTGATTTTAAATAAATGAGTCTAATTAGAAGCATGGAGTTTATAATTTCACTTCTTGGTTTTCTCACAGATAACATGGCAGTGTTTTTTCCTGGCAAGTTTTCCTCTACTCCCTTTTTGAAAATGACAGTACTAGAGAGTGAGTTGTAAGTATTCCTTTTCAACATGGAATGGTTATAAAATGTCAGACCCTTCCACTTTTTCTTTTTATTATTTAGCTCTAAAGATTTCCAGGTTCTAAAAATAAGATAAACTTCTCTCCTGAGTTTATGTACCTTGGACATATTTTAAGTATACAGTGGTCATTTATGAAGTGCGTATCTAAAGGTGGACATCAAAACTGTGTTTGCAATAATCATTTTTCTTTTCAAGCTATCTCAGAGTGATCCCAGGAAATGTTCCTTCATGATCAAAGCAAATCATCGCCTGGAAAAATGCACTATTTTCAGTTAACTCTGCTATAAGCAAGTGCCAAATGCATTTGAAGACAGAATGTTTCACACTAGAGAAAGTTAAGTACAGCACTAAAAAGCAGCCATGAGATCACCAGGAGAATCTACACAGAAAACATGTGGGCAGACTGCACATATTTATTCAGGGCAAAAGCACCATCAATGCGCACAACTTAGCTTTATATATCCCACAACATGCCCCAGAGAACAACTGAGACTTGAAAAAGACAGAAGGCAAATATGCATGCCTCCCAACTGTCAAAGCAGGCAGTTGGGCAACTATATTAATCATGATGTAAACGCTCTGTAGCATATTCTGTTTCAATGGCATTACATTTCTTTCTAACCCCTGTGGAAAAGAATATAATCCCTAAGAAAAATGGGCAATTTGTACTTGAACTAACTTTAAAGCCCTGACTAAGGACAGATACTGTAGTGTTTCTGTCTCAGTGGATAATAATTCCTGTTAAGAAGACCACAGGCTATAGAAGAAGCTGTAGATGCAAACTAACACAGCAGCTTATGATTAGGGAAAGCTGGTCATGACAAACACATTCTTTCTTTCTTCTCTTCCCACCTCAATTAATATCAACTTCATCACGCCTGACTATCGGGAGCACAAGGGAGGGAAAGGGAAATATACTTTATTAACTCAACAACAGTTACATCCTTGCTACTAATTATGACTCAAAAAATCACCTTTCATTTGCTACACAGCTTGTCCACACTACTCTGCCACTAAAGCAGTAATTTTTGGAAGTGAGATGTGGGAAGAAAATATTGAAATTCCACTTATCCTATTCTAGAAATAGAAAAAGGCAATTAAGCTTTACTAATATTTACTGTTGAATGATCCTGGGTTTCCACCCTCAGTCTATATGTCAGAGAGTCACATGTGACATATGCTCCACACAGGATATGGAAGGAAGGGTGAGACTTCCTCCAACTTGCCGTTCTCACTGGTTCCTTAGATTTCAACATATTGCAATGAATTACAGATTGTGTATGCCTAGTTAGAAGGTCTACAGCCTATATTTATAAGGTTTTCAACAAAACTAAATCTTCTCAGCATGGTCAAAGGGCTTCTAAAAACATCTCTGCAAAGAAACTCAGATCAAAGATAAAACTAATAATGCGAGTTCAAGTAGATAAAAAATAAAGTAACAGAGTTAGCACATCTATGCTTAATATGAATTCTTTGCTGTGTTGTAAATTAAAAACAACAATGATTTAATCATATGTGGATCTATGTCAATCCCCTCAATTATAAATTATTTAAAGTCTTCCACAATATTCTCTAATAATGAACTTCTTTTAATTGCACATTATTCTTTGAGATAGTAATTAGAGATAGTTTATATATAGATAGTTTAGGGAATGTATATATATATATATACATATGTTTAAACATATATATATATATGTTGCTACACAGCTTGTATGTGTATATATATATATATATATGTTTGTATGTATAGATATTGGAGAAGGAAATAGCCACCCATTCTAGTATTCTTGCCTGGAGAATTCCATGGACAGAGGAGCCTGGCAGGCTACAGTCCATGGGTTCACAAAAAGCCAGACATGACTGAAGTGACTGAGCACAGCACATGTATAGATATAACTTATAAATACATATATAAATATGTATTGGGGAATGCATACTGAGTTTTTTAATGATAGATGCATATATTCAAAAATATTGAGGCCGCTTGTCAAAAAAAGAACAAGGGGCAGGAGAGAATTAAGAGCATGTAAGTTCTTAATTTCTAGATGATTTGTTCTGAAATGCTGACAAAGCTCATTTCAGCAAGAAACCACTAAGTTAAGCAGCTATACATTAAAGGGATTACTTTTTTAAAGTACCTTGTTTTGCAAACTTTGGCCTACTCACCTCCAGAGCCATTTTCTTGAAGTGATTAACTTAAGAAATGCATGATGACACACTGGATTCCAAAAGAAAATGTTGATTCACTTAAATAAGTGAGTAATCTCCATCTTTCTTAAGCAATTTAAATGGAAATGATCCATTTTATGTTTTGTTTCTGTGTCTTCTCTTAGGAGAAATGTGCATATTATTTCACAGTGAAAGTAGAAAAGATGGCTTAGAAATTAATATTTACCAGGAAAAACACAGGCAAGGACTGTCTCTGCTCTTTTCCCATCATACAGATGGAAGAGATATCAGAAATCAGCCATTGCAGCCCTCTCCATTGTGCAGACAGGTGTGGCAGGACTGCACAGTTCATTAGCCTACAAAACCAGGACCAAACTCTTTTGACTCATGAACCAGTTATTCTCCAATGAAAGGAGACCAAAGCAGAAACACTGTGGTATTCCTAGAGAGGAGTCTGCTCAAAAAGTTAACTCATATACAACTGGTTTTCCTAAAGGAACTACCTTCCATAGAAATAAAAATAGGAAAAGAGAATGGACATAAAAAGAAGAAAAACAATAATTTTAGGACATGAAACAGTCTTTACATGTGGTTTTAAAGTGATTGCACAACTAACTGATTGCCAACTGGGAATGGTGCACATTTTCATTCTTTGTACAGAATCTCTTTGTATAGTTATGCTCTGGAAATGTTAGAAGATGAAGCACATTTAAGATGGTTTTACCTAGCATAAAGAGTGTAGTGTACTCCACTTGTACTTAATGTACCCCCAGAAAAGTGTGCAGATTTTCCTTGGCTTTGGTGACCCAGTGACGTTTTTATTTTTTTGGTATTATATCTTTCTCTAGTGGGAATAGTTTTACCTTCAAATGAATTTGGCACTTGTGAGTAGCTGAATTAACTAGAAACAATGTACTTTTTCAGGAAGTGATTTACCTTAATTATACAAGATTCCCCAAGAAATCTTTTGAGCTCCTCACCAACCTAAAGTAAGGTTTTTAAAAATATATATATAGTATCTTGGAGGTTCTGATTCGTTGAATCTGGGAACTACCATTTTTAGGAAGCACCTCTGTGATTCTGATGTAGGATCATACTTTCAAAAATACTGCTTTGTAAGAAACTTTCCAAGTGCTTATTTTAGAGGCAATTCCCTTAAAACGGGGCAAGTACAATATTCCTATAATGTGTTCAGTGCAATAACTGCTTGATATTGTGTAAGCAGATGATCTACTTATTTAAATGAATTTCTCAGTTTGACAATGTGGAATCACATTTGTTGTTGTCATTCAGTTGCTCAGTCATATCCAACTCTTTGCTACCCCATGGACAGCAGCACACCAAGCTTCCCTGTCCTTCACCATCTCCCGGAGCTTGCTCAAACTCATGTCCATTGAGTCGGTGATGCCATCCAACCATCTCATCCTATATCATTCTCTTCTCTCCTGCCTTCAAGCCTTCCCAGCATCAGGGTCTTTTCCAACGAGTCAGCTCTTTGTGTAAGGTGGCCAAGTATTGGAGCTTCAGCCTCAGCATCAATCTTTCCAATGAATATTCATGGTTGATACCCTTTAGGATTGACTAGTTTGATCTCCTTGCAGTCCAAGGGACTCTCAAGAGTCTTCTCCAGCACCACAGTCTGAAGGCATCAATTCTTCAGTGCTCAGACTATTTTATTGTCTAGCTGTCACATCCATACATGACTACTAGTAAAACCATAGCTTTGACTACACAGACTTTTGTCAGCAAAGTAATGTGTCTGCTTTTAAATATGCTGTCTAGATTTATCTTAGCTTTTCTTCCACAGAGCAAGTGTCTTTTAACTGCATGACTGCAGTCACCAAGCACAGTGATTTTGGAGCCCAATACTACATCTTCATAAAATCAAAATCATATACTACCTGTTACAAAGAAGAATGTTTTCAGAGGTCACAGAAGTTATAATACATAACTTGAAATACACTATTGTAGGAGTTCCCTAACTAAATATTAATTCTGAAATGCTTTTTACTTGGCTTCAAATAGTTCCCATTGTTTAAGAATAAATAACATAAAGGAGCATGTAATAAAGAAAGCATTTTGCCCTTCAGATAAGTCTATCACAGAACTTGTCAGGATATGGAAATGAAGAACTCCTACATGACATTACTTCTCCCATTTATGACTCCCACCAAATCCAAAACTCCTAATAATACCTATGAGCCTCTATTGATCAGGGTTATCTAGAAGAATGGCGTTAGTCCATCAATGGCCATTAATGTGTAAATGCAGATTGACTTAGCAAACAGTAATGAGAAGGCTGAGCGCCCAAAGAATTGATGCTTTTGAACTGCGGTGCTGAAGAAGACTCTTGAGATTCCCTTGAACAGCAAAGAGATCAAACCAGTTAATCCTAAAGACAGCCAACCCTGAATATTCATTGGAAGGACTGATGCTGAAGCTGAAACTCCAATACTTTGGCCACCTGATGCCAAGAGCCAACTCATTGGAATGAGAATGTATGCTGGGAGAGATTGAGAGCAGGAGGAGAATGGACGACAAAGGATGAGATGGTTGGATGGAATCAGTGACTCAACAGACATGAGTTTGAGCAAATTCAGGGAGACAGTGAAGGACAGGCAAGCCTGGAGTGCTGCAGTCCATGAGGTCTCAAAGACACACAACTTAGCGACTGAACAACAAGCAAGATAAGGAACTAATATCTTAATGAGAATGCAACCAAGCTGGTAAAGAATCAGCCTGCAATGCAGGAGACCCCAGTTCAATTCCTGGGTTGGGAAGTTCCTCTGGAGAAGGGATAGGCTACCTACCCACTCCAGTATTCTTGGGCATCCCTGGTGGCTCAGAAGGTAAAGAATCTGCTTGCAATGCGGGAGACCTGGGTTCCATCCCTGGGTTGGAAAGATCCCCTGGAGGAGGGCATGGCAACCCACTCTAGTATTCTTGCCTGGAGAATCCCCATGGACAGAGGAGCCTGACAGGTTACAGTTCATGGGGTCTCAAAGAATCGGACACAACTGAGCACCTAAGCACAGCACAAAGATCTAGATTAGATTCCCGGTTGTGTGCTCTGGGCCTGGGGAGGTCTGGAGCAGCAGCTGGATTCTCCCAGCCTAGAGAAGCATGAGCAAACTGAAGCCAGCAGCGTGCAAGAAGAGAAATGATAAGAAAGGAAGGATCTGTTAAACTAAGACTACTTCACAATTTTGACCTTTTCCCAGGGCCCTTTCATATTGAACATTTAAAATGACCTGGCTTCTTCTAGTAGAAGCTGCCTGGCTGAGAGAGATGGCCCACATTTGCAAAAACAAAACAGAATTATAATCCAAGCCCTAATAGCAGCTGTGTGATCTTGTAGAAAACATCACCTCTGTACCTCTCAGTTTCCCATCTGTAAGAGGGGGATATGAATTCCTGTTCCTGGACCTTTGAGAATTAAAGAGATGGGTATGTAAAGTTCCTGATATGGTGCTTCTTCTCTTCATCTGCTCATCTGTTTTCCTCCATCTGCTCACCTTTCAGTGCAGGAAAAAGGAAAGGGGGGAGGCACTTTCCCTGGTGGTACAACTGAAGCATCTGTGAGATTTTTCTGATTTTCCTTACAAATGGGATTTCCCAGTTAGCACAGTGTAAAGAATCAGCCTGCTGATGCAGGAGCCACAGGAGACCAGGGTTCCATCCCTGAGTTGGGAAGATGCCCTGGAGAAGGAAATGGCAACCCACTCCAGTATTCTTTGCCTGGGAAATCCCATGGTCAGAGGAGCTTGGCAGGCTACAGTCTATGAGGTTGCAAAAGAGAACTTTGAGACTAAACAACAATTTCTGTCTTTTTACAAATTCTGCAGCCATTTCCAGGGAGAAATGAATATCACCCCATGAATATGAACTGATTATTTCTAATTTTCTGTCATTTTACTACTCTTATAGAAAAGGTAAATATAGACTTGGAATGTTGTGGATCTTTATGAAATAAAATTAACATTAATTCTTTGAGAGATCATTATATTTGGCACTAGAGGAAATACAAAAAATATAAGACACACGTCTTTTGCACTTCTGCATAGAACTTAATTGATTAGAGTCTCAAGGCAAGTGAAAAGTTTCACAGCCATAAAAAATTAAATGGCAACTCAAGACATAATAGGAAAGATGTCATGGGGCAGTCATGATTAATTTCAGAATGAATTGCACAGACAATAATTTTTAAATGCTTTTGAAAGAGAGAATGATCACTTCAGTTAACATACTGAAGAAAGTCTGAAGCAGAAATTGGTGGAAATTGGTGACCTATAAACTGAAGTCAACCTTCAGGTCTATTTAGTTTGAAACGCATAGTGTTTTTTTGTTTTTTGTCTTTTTTTTAGTAAGTCACCAACATCAAAATTGAGGAGAACAATGCCTATGGTCCAGGGAAGGCCTTTCTAGACTAAATTGGTTATCCTGGGAATTTAAAGGAAGAAGAAGAGAGAAATCTAATTATAGTCCTACTCTCCATTAGTTCATTCATTTGTGAATAGCATCTTTCTTCTATCTGGGCATTTCTTACACTCTCTGAAATTTATTCCATCTTTCCTGCTGTCAAAAATTCTTGTTAGCAACAACTTTAGATAGACTTACTATTTCTTGAGCTACCAGAGATAATTAAAATCATCAGGATAAAAACCAGCAGTTCCTCCTTCTAGGTGATTATCAGCTGAGAGCTGACTTCACGGGCTGACCACTTCATACAGTGAAAAAGCAGGTAATTAAATCCTCAAATCTGTAGGAATCCACAGGGACTAAACAGCCACAAGAAATTTTACATTTGAGACATTTTGAGAATCAGGTCAATGAATAAACAGATATTTCAGATTTGATTCCAGCATATATCCTGACACAAAGAAGCAAAATAAAAATGGAAGAGCTTTGTTCATAGTTGCTGTCTTTTTATTGAACTCCACAATTTTAGTAGAACATTGAAATATTCTCATTTAAATATTCAGAAGCTCAGGATGGTTTGTTTCCCCAAAATTTTTCTTTATCATATAACATATGTCTATCACTGTGGAATTTAACTGATATTTACTGCAAGTTGTTTTCAAGACATTTTATTCCTTGAAAACACCCAACATTCTGTGACCCAATCTGCATATCCAAAGGTTTTTTTTTTCTTTATGCAACATTTCAAAGTTGATTCTACTCACATGTCTACCAAGTAATGTAGCACATTTTAATATCTTAACACTTTGGTCTCTAGACTTACCTTCTGAATTTTCATTGACAATCAGGAGAATCACTCATATCCATATGCAATATTTGAAATAGGAGGAAAGATAAATATTTTCTGGCAGAGTAGAGGCACTAACCATACATATTATTCCCGTGCATGCATGCTAAGTCACTTCAGTCGTGTCCCACTCTTTGCCATCCCACGGACCATAGCCCACAGTTTTCTCTGTCCATGGGGATTCTCCAGGCAAGAATACTGGAGTGGGTTGCATGCCCTCTTCCAGGGGATCTTCCCAACCCAGGGATCAAACCCACATCTCTTCTATTTCCTGCATTGGCAGGCAAGTTCTTTACCACTAGCACAACCTGGGAAGCCCCATACATTATTCCCATGCCCACTCAAAACCTCAACATACGAAAATTTGACTTTCAAAAAATAAGAGCCATTTTTCACTTCATACAACTTTTTGAGTTGCTACATAGTATCCCTTTAAACAGACATCATTTCAGTGTCTTATATACAGTAGATGCTTGATTTACTCATTGAACATGAATTCAATGACTAAATGAGATACTTATAACATCCAAGTTTTACTTTCAGAACTTCTTAGATATATATATATATATATATATATATATATATATATATATGTTATTTGAATACACTAATTATGTGGGAGTTAAGATCATTTTCACTCACTAATAAGATCAACTTCACTCACTAATCTTTTTAAAAGAAGATAAAAACAATTCATTTTGGTCAAGCCTGGGGAATCTACAACCTAGTCATATTGTAAGTTAGCCCTGAGGATATCTAAGAATCTACTGTAAATGCTTTCAATTTACAGTTTCAGAGGATGAACGTCATTAGCCCACTAACCTGGCAGCTCAACCTCTTGGTGTTACAATTAAACAGATGGCAACATTTTGTTGAAATATCCACTTTCATAGACATAGAAGAAAAATTGTGGAGAACAAAATGACCTTTGTTGCTGCACAATACTAACATATTTTCACCTAAACTAATATAGGGAAATAAATAATAATAATGAAGCTGCTTTGAATTTAAAGAAGACCACACTGTGCTGTAAGCAGTGCTGGACAGAGGACCAAATATGTCTATTTATTTATTTTTATTTTTGGCTGTTCTGGGTCTTTGTTGCTGCATGGGCTTTTCTCTAGTTACAGTTAGCAGGGACTGCTCTCCAGTCGCAGTGCAGGAACTTCTTGTTGCAGTGGCTTCTGTCCCTGAAACCACAGGCTCCAACATGCCCAGGCTTCAGTAGTTGCAGCACGTGGGTTCAGTAGTCGTCATGCACAGGCTTAGTTGCCCTGAGATATTTGGGATCTTCCTGGATTCAGGATCAAATTTGTGTCTCCTGCATTGGTCACTAAGTCACCAGGGAACCCCAAACATGTCTCTTAAGGCATGTAGTTCTAAAACTAAGAGTTTTAAATTAGGTCCCTCTGGCAATCTCGGCCCCAGAGACAGCATTCTCTACCAAACTGCACGCAGGCTCCCAGTTACTAACCAAGACTTCCTGGGATCCTGGATGGTTGACATCTGCCAGAAGGGTCACAGCCAGACATCAGCTCCCCAGAGGAGACACACAGCACCCCTAAGATGCTGTGCATCCAGGAAACTGAGCGGCTGGGATGGGGGAGGTGATAAGATGCACTGCCCTACCTGGGGAGAGTGCGCTTACCAAGCACCTGGTCACCTGAGGTGCTCAGACCTAGGAAGGGCACAAAACGTACGCCCAACTGAGGCTGTGCCTTTGTGGAGTACCTGAGAACCTGAACCTGAGCAGCTTAGACGTGAGAAGTGCACACAACCCAGGGCCTGCTTTAGACAGTTCCCCTGCAGAGAAACCTGGAGCCTGAGTAGTGTAGACTGGGAAAGCACACACACCATGAGCGGGGACAAACCCAGTATGGCTCAGACACTGCAAGCACTCCCCAGATATGCCAGTGATATTTGTTTGCAGTGTTCCCCCCTCCCCATAGCACAACTGAACAAGCGAGCCTAAGTAAGTGACCACCTTCACCCCCTTGTGTCACGGTGGAAATTAGACACTGAAGAGACTTGCAAACAGAAGAAACCAAAATAAACAGAGGGAACTGCTTTGGAAGTGACTGGTGCAACAGATTAAAACCCTGTAGTTAACACCGTCTACATTGGAAGGGGCCTATAGACCTCGAGAAGAAGTATAAGCTGGAACAAGGAACTATCTGAAACTGAACTGACCCCACACTGCCCACAACAACTCCAGAGAAATTCCTAGATATATTTTACTATTATCAATTTTTTATTTAAAAAATTTTTAATTTTGTAAGTCCTTTATTACTCCTTTAATTTTCATTTTTATAACCTACTATTACCTTGTGAAAGAAAAGATCCTATTTTTAAAGAAAATTTCATATATATTTTTTATAATTTTTGTGATTTTGTTTTGTTTTCATAATATTGTGTTTTTGAGAGTTTAACCTCTACTCTAGATTTTTAATCTTTTCTTTTTGGTATTTGTTATCAATTTTGTACCTTTAAGAATCCAGTCTTCAGTATCCATTTTTACTTAGTGTGGTTACTGGCTTGATTTCCCTCTCCCCCTTTTGACTCTCCTTTTTCTCCCCCAGGTCACCTCTATCTCCTCCTTCCCCCTTCTCTACCCAACTATGTGAATCTCTCTGGGTATTCAGGGCTGTGGAGAACAATTAGGAAACTGATTACTGACCAGATCTGTCTCTCTCCTTTTGACCCCCCTCTTCTCCTCCTGGTCACCTCTATCTCCTTCCTCCCTCTTCTCTTCTCTATATAACTCTGTGAACCTCTCTGTCTGTTTCAGGCTGTGGAGAGCACATAGGGAATTGATTACTGACTAAATTGTTCCCTCCCCTTTTGATTCTCCCTTTTCTCCCCCTGGTCACCTCTATCTTCCTCCTCCCTCTTCTCTTCTCCATGTAACTCTGCGAACCTCTCTGGGTGTCCCTCACTGTGGAGAATCTTTTCTCCATTAATCTAGATGTTTTATCATTGGTGCAGTATGGATGGAGAAGTCTTGAGGCTACTGTAAGAGTAAGACTGAAAACCAGAGTCAGGAGGCTTAAATCTAAAACTTGAGAACACCAGAAAACTCCTGACTCAGAGAACATTATTCAACAAGACCTCATCCAAAAGGCTCCACACCTACACTGAAACCAAGCTCCACCCAAGAGCCAACAAGTTCCAGAGCAAGACATACCATGCTAATTCCTGCAATGCAGGAACATAGCCCTGAGAATTAATATACAGGCTGCCCAAAGTCACATGAAACCCACAGACACCTCAAAACTCACTACCAGACACTTCATTGCACTCCAGAGAGAAAAGACCCAGCTCCACTCACCAGAACACCAATGCAAGCTTCCCTAACCAGGAAACCTTGACAACCCACTCATCCAACCCCACCCACAAGGAGGAACCTCCACAATAAAGAGAACTCCACAAACTGCCAGAATATGGAAAGGCCATCCTGAATACAGAAATCTAACAGGATGAAAAGACAGAGAAATATTCAGCAGGTAAAGGAACATGACAAATGCCCACCAAACCAAACAAAAGAGGAGGAGATAGTGAGTCTACCTGAAAGATAATTCAGAATAATGATAGTAAAAATGATCCAAAATCTTGAAAACAAAATGGAGTTACAGATAAATAGTCTGGAGACAAGGATTGAGAAGATGCAAGCAATGTTTAACAAGGACCTAGAAGAAATAAAAAGAGTAAATCAATAATGAATAATGCAATAACTGAGATAAAAAAACACTCTGGAGGGAACCAACAGTAGAATAACTGAAGCAGAAGATAGGATAAGTGAGGCGGAAGACAGAATGGTGGAAATAAATGAAGCAGAGAGGGAAAAAAAAAAAAAGAACTAAAAGAAATGAGGACAACCTCAGAGACCTCTAGGTCAATGACAAATGTCTGAACATTCAAATCATAGGAGTCCCAGAAGAAGAAGACAAAAAGAAAGGCCATGAGAAAATACTTGAGGAGATAATAGTTGAAAACTTCCCTAAAATGGAAAAGGAAATAGCCACCCAAGTCCAAGAAACCCAGAGAGTCCCAAACAGGATAAGCCCAGGGCGAAACACCTCAAGATACATATTAATCAAATTAATGAAGATCAAACACAAAGAACAAACATTAAAAGCAGCAAGGGAAAAACAACAAATAACACACAAGAGGATTCCCATAAGGATAACAGTTGATCTTCCAATAGACACTCTTCAGGCCAGAAGGGAATGGCAGGACATACTTAAAGTGATGAAAGAGAAAAACCTAAAACCTAGATTACTATACCCAGCAAGGATCTCATTCAGATATGAAGGAGAAATCAAAAGCTTTACAGACAAGCAAAAGCTGAGAGAACTCAGCACCACCAAACCAGCTCTTCAACAAATTCTAGAGGATCTTCTCTAGACAGGAAACACAGAAAAAGTGTATAAACTCAAACCACAAACAACAAAGTAAATAGCAATGGGATCATACTTATCAATAATTACCTTAAATGTAAATGGGTTGAATGCCCCAACCAAAAGACAAAGACTGGCTGAATGGATATAAAACCAAGACGCCTATATATGCTGTCTAAAAGAAACCCACCTCAAAATAAGGGACACATACAGACTGAAATTGAAAGGCTAGAAAACTATATTTCACACAAATGGAGACCAAAAGAAAGCAGGGATAGCAATCCTCATATCAGATAAAATAGACTTTGAAATAAAGGCTGTGAAAAGAGACAAAGAAGGACACTACATAATGATCAAAGGATCAATCCAAGAAGAAGATATAACAATTATAAATATATGTGCACCCAACATATGAGCACCACAATATTTAAGGCAAATGCTAACAAGTATGAAAGGGGAAATTAGCAGTAACACAGTAATAGTGGGAGACTTTAATACCCACACTCACACCTATGGATAGATCAACTAAACAGAAAATTAGCAAGGAAACACAAACTTTAAGTGATACAATGGACCAGTTAGACCTAATTCACATCTATAGGACATTTCAACCCCCAAAAAGTGAATTTCACCTTTTTCTCAAGTGCACATGGAACCTTCTCTAGGATAGATCACATCCTGGGCCATAAATCTAGCCTTGGCAAATTCAAAAAAATTGAAATCATTCCAAGCATCTTTTCTGATCACAGTGTGGTAAGGTTAGATGTCAACTACAGGAAAAAAAAAAACTATTAAAAATGGAAACATATGGAGGCTAAACAACACACATCTGAATAACCAACAAATCACAGAAGAAATCAAAATATGCATAGAAACGAATGAATATGAAAACACAACAACCCAAAACCTATGGAATTCAGTAAAAGAAGTGCTAAGGGGAAGGTTCATAGCAATACAAGCTTACCTCAAAAAACAAGAGAAAAATCAAATAAATAGCCTAACTCCATACCTAAAGCAACTAGAAAAGGAAGAAATGAAGAACCTCAGGGTTAGTAGAAGGAAAGAAATCATAAAAATTAGGGCAGAAATAAATTAAAAAGAACCAAAGAGACCATACCAAAAATCAACAAAGCTAAAAGCTGGTTCTTTGACAAGATAAATAAAATAGACAAACCATTAGCCAGACTCATCAAAAAAAAAAAAAGGGGAGAAGAATCAAATCAACAAAATTAGAAACGAAAATGGATAAGTCACAACAGACAACACAGAAATACAAAGGATCATAAGAGACTACTATCAGAAACTATATGCCAATAAAATGGACAATGTGGAAGAAACGGACAAATTCTTAGAAAAGTATAACTTTCCAAAACCGAACCAGGAAGAAATAGAAAATCTTAACAGACCCATCACAAGCACAGAAATCAAAACTGTAAGCAGAAATCTTCCAGCAAACAATAGCCCAGGACCAGATGGCTTCACAGCTGAATTCTACCAAAAATTTAGGGAAGAGCTAACACCTATTCTACTCAAACTCTTCCAGAAAACTGTAGAGGAAGATAAACTTCCAAACTCATTCTATGAGGCCACCATCACCCTAATACCAAAACCTGACAAAGATGCCTCAAAAAAAAGAAAACTACAGGCCAATATCACTGATGAACATGGATGCAAAAATCCATGACAAAATTCTAGCAAACAGAATCCAACAACATATTAAAAAGATCATACATCATGACCAGTAGGCATTATCCCAAGGATGCAAGGATTCTTTAATGTCCACAGATCAATCAATGTGATATATCACATTAACAAATTGAAAGATAAAAACCATCTGATTATCTCAATAAATGCAGAGAAAGCCTTTGACATCCATTCAACATCCATTTATGATAAAAACCCTCCAGAAAGCAGGAATAGAAGGAACATACCTCAACATAATAAAAGGCATATGTGATAAACCCACAGCAAACATTATCCTCAATGTTGAAAAATTGAAAGCATTTCCCCTAAAGTCAGGAACAAGACAAGGGTGCCCACTCTCACCACTACTATTCAACATAGTTTTGGAAGTTTTAGCAACAGCAATCAGAGAAAAAAGAGAAATAAAAGGAATCCAGATTGGAAAAGAAGAAGTAAAACTCTCACTGTGGATAACATGATCCTCTACATAGAAAACCCTAAAGATTCCACCAGAAAATTACTAGAGCTAATCAATGAATACAGTAAAGTTGCAGGATATAAAATTAACACACAGATATCCCTTGCATTCCTATACACTAATAATGAGAAAACAGAAAGAGAAATTAAAGAAACAATTCCATTCACCATTGCAATGAAAAGAATGAAATACTTAGGAATATATCTACTTAAAGAAACAAAAGACCTGTATATAGAAAACTATAAAACACTGATGAAAGAAATCAAAGAGGACACTAATAGATGGATCAGAAGAATCAATATAGTGAAAATGAGTATACTACCCAAAGCAATCTATAGATTCAATGCAATCTCTATCAAGCTACCAATGGTATTTTTCAGAGAACTAGAACAAATAATTTCACAATTTGTATGGAAATACAAAAAACCTCGAATAGCCAAAGCAATCTTGAGAAAGAAGAATGGAACTGGAGGAATCAATAGCCTGACTTCAGAATATACTACAAAGCTACAGTCATCAAGACAGTGTGGTGCTGGCATGAAGACAGAAATATAGATCAATGGAACAAAATAGAAAGCCCAGAGATAAATCCACGTACCTATGGACACCTTATCTTTGACAAAGGAGGCAAGAATATACAATGGAGAAAAGACAATCTCTTTAACAAGTGGTGATGGGAAAACTGGTCAACCACTTGTGAAAGAATGAAACTAGGACACTTTCTAACACCATAAACAAAAGTAAACTCAAAATGGATTAAAGATCTAAATGTAAGACCAGAAACTATAAAACTTCTAGAAGAAAACATAGCCAAAACATTCTCTGACATAAATCACAGCAGGATCCTCTATGACCCACCTCCCAGAGTAATGGAAATAAAAGCAAAAATAAACAAATGGACCTAATTAAACTTAAAAGCTTTTACACAACAAAGGAAACTATAAGCAAGGTGAAAAGACAGCCTTCAGAATGGGAGAAAAGAATAGCAAATGAAGCAACTTACAAAGAATTAATCTCAAAAATATAGCAAGGTTATGCTCAAAATCCTTCAATGTAGGCTTCAGCAGTATGTGAACCAAGAATTTACAGAAGCATAAGCTGAATTTCGAAGAGGCAGGGGAACCAGAGATCAAATCACCAACATTCACTGGGTCATGGAGAAAGCAAGGGAGTTATATAAAAATATCTGCTTCTCAACTGACAAAGAATTAATCTCAAAAATATACAAACAGCTCCTGCAGCTCAATTCCAGAAAAATAAATGACCCAATCAAAAAATGGGCCAAAGAACTAAACAGATATTTCTCCAAAGAAGACGTACAGATGACTAACAAACACATGAAAAGATGCTCAACATCACTTATTATCAGAGAAATGCAAGTCAAAACCACAATAAGGTACCATCTCATGCCAGTTAGAATGGCTGCCATCAAAAAGTCTACAAACAATAAATGCTAGAGAGGGTGCAGAGAAAAGGGAACCCTCTTACACTGCTGGGGGGAATGCAAACTAGTATAGCCACCATGGAGAACAGTGTGGAAATTCCTAAAAAAACTGGAAATAGAACTGCCATATGACACAGCAATCCCACTGCTGGGCATACACACCAAGGAAACCAGAATTGAAAGAGACATGTGTACCCCAATGTTCATCACAGCACTGTTTAGAATAGACAGGACATGGAAGTAACCTAGATGTCCATCAGCAGATGAATGGATAAGAAAGCTGTGGTACATTTACACAATGGAGTATTACTCAGCCATTAAAAAGAATACATTTGAATCAGTTCTAATGAGGTGGATGAAACTGGAGCCTATTATACAGAGTAAAGTAAGCCATAAAGAAAAACACCAATACAGTGTGTTAATGCATATATATGGAATTTAGAAAGATGGTAATGATGACCCTATATGTGAGACAGCAAAAGAGATACAGATGTAAAGTACAGTCTTTTGGACTCTGGGAGAAGGTGAGGGTGGGATGATTTGAGAGAATAGCATTTAAACATGTATATGATCATATGTGAAACAGATTGCCAGTCGAGGTTCGATGCATGAAACAAGGTATGCATGAGGCTCAGGGCTGGTGCACTGGGATGACCCAGAGGGAAGGGATGAGGAGGGAGATGGGAGAGGGGTTCAGGATGGGGAACACATGTACACCCATGGCTGATTCATGTCAGTGTATGGCAAAAACCAACACAATATTGTAAAGTAATTAGCCTCCAATTAAAATAAATTAATTTAAAAAATAATAAATTAGGTCCCTCTGCTGGGTAAATTTAAACCTTTCAAAGAAACAATACCTCTTTCCAGACCCCCATGTAAGAAAAAAACAGATCCCCATGTAAGAATAAAACAATCTATAGCCACAGGGCCAACAAAGATAAACAATTGCTGGCAAACTACCAAAGTTCCTCTAGAGTATATGTATTCATTTAAGCAGCAGAAGGATAAACAGGACTGAAGGTTCTGCTTTGTTCCAGTCTCTGTGGCAATGTTCTGGACACTATCCAGCTGAAAAGAGCAAATATTCACAGCATGTTAAAGGAGTGAGTTTGAACCTTATTGGTTGAAGAAAATAGAGATTTGTGTGGCTTTCTTACTTGCTGGGAATTGTCTCCTATTTCTTCAGTTCTGGCTTCTGACCTCTTGACTCTACCAAGATGGGTCTTGAGTACATTACCCATGAGTTCCTAATTGCAAAATAGTGTTGACATTTTTAGGCTTCACTTTAATACATCTTTCTGCAACACTCAGCATGCAAACCACTCCATTCCCCCAAAGCCCCTCCCCTCTCAGGTCTCATGGACTTGTATGCTACCACTTCTCATTCTATCTCCTGTTAATCTTTCTCCATCTCCTTTGTGGAGCTCTTCTCTGCTTCCTTCCTAAAATGCCAGTATTCCAACTATCATATTCTCTTTAGGTAGAGTTTTATTTCCCCTCATACTTTTAATTACTACTTATTAAAAAAAAAATTCTACAGTGGTTGCCAGGGTCTAGGGGAAGGAGGGAGAGGGAGTGCCAGTTTAATGAATATAAAGTTTCATATTTGCAAGGTGGAAAGTTCTGGAGATCTGCTTCACAACATTGTGAACATATTTAACACTGCTGAACTGTACACTTAAAAATGTTAAGATGACAAAAAACACATGTGTTTTTTTACCATGATAAATGTTAGAAAGATTATACATTCCAAATCTCAAATTTAGGATAATTTTGATTACAAGCAGCAGAACAGCCATTCTCAGGCTGCTATCCAAAAGTCTACAAGCAATAAATGCTGGAGAGGGTGCAAAGAAAAGGGAACCCTCTTACACTGTTGATGGGAATGCAAACTAGGACAGCCACTATGGAGAACAGTGTGGAGATTCCTTAAAAAACTGGAAATAGAACTGCCATATGACCCAGCAATCCCACTGCTGGGCATACACACTGAGGAAACCAGAATTGAAAGAGACATGTGTACCCCAATGTTCATTGCAGCACTGTTTATAATAGCCAGGACATGGAAGCAACCCAGATGTCCATCAGCAGATGAATAGATAAGAAAGCTGTGGTACATATACACAATGGAATATTACTCAGCCATTAAAAAGAATACATTTGAATCAGTTCTAATGAGGTGGATGAAACTGGAGCCTATTATACAGAGTGAAGTAAGCCAGAAAGAAAAACACCAATACAGTATACTAACCCATATACATGGAATTTAGAAAGATGGTAACAATGACCCTATATGCAAGACAGCAAAAGAGACACTGATGTATAGAACAGTCTTTTGGACTCTGTGGGAAAGGGTGAGGGTGGGATGATTTGGGAGAATGGCATTGAAACAAGTATATTATCATATGTGAAATGAATCGCCAGTCCAGGTTTGATGCATAAGACAGGGTGCTTGGGGCTGGTGCGCTGGGATGACCCAGAGGGATGGGATGGGGAGGGAGGGGGGAGGGGGCTTCAGGATGGGGAACACGTGTACACCCGTGGTGGATTCAAGTCAGTGTATGACAAAACCACTACAATATTGTAAAGTAGTTAGCCTCCAATTAAAATAAATAAATTCATATTTAAAAAAAAGAAAAGCCATTCTCAGCACCCTGGCTAGTGCACTACATGGCTTCAAGATGGCTGCATGTTCGCACACATCTGGCCTAGTAAGCATTAAGGAACTCTCCCAGTAGGATCCAGTAAACACCCTTCTATTTCTCATTGACCAGAACTGAAACACCAGCCACTTTCTAAGCAAATGACTGGTGCAGGAATTGGTATCACTATGACCAGAAGAGACTATTCAAGCTGAGAGGCTTCTCAGAAACCTTTGTTGAGGCTGAAGTTGGACTCAACTTCCCAAAGCACATGGCTGCACAGAGAAGGATGAGGATGCAAAGTCAGACCTCTACCAGCAGGGAAGAAGAAATGTGGGGAAGATTTAGTTGGGCCACAACTGTATCTGTTACACTGATCTCTCCTATGAGCAACAGATACATGAGTACAACTGTTTCTGAAACATGTGCTCTATCAAACTTAAAATGTGCAAAACCAATCATTATTTGCACATCTTCTCATATTGCCCACTGTATTTGAGAACACTTCCACATAATCAAAAGCCTAGTCGAAAGCTTGGAGAAGTCTTCCACTCATTCCTTTCCCTATATAAACAATGATCTCCAATTTCAATAACCTTGACTCTCCCTCTCATTTCTATTGCCACTCCCTCCTAACTCATTTTCCCTTGTCTCTAGGCTGGCCTTTCCTAATCCGGTCCAGCTGCTAAGCTGATACTGACTAGAACAATGACTCTGAAGCACAGACCTGATCACGTAAGTCTCTTTAGGCATGATCTATACTGGCAATTCTTTGTCTGTGATGCCCTGAAATCAGATGCAAAACTTTTTAAATGAGTAAGCGAAACTTCCTGGAAAACTATCCCAGAAAAATCCATGACCTGGTAAAGCTTAAAAAACTACTGACATAATGGATTTTAAAAACCTAAGATATTTAGTATGAAATAGAAGAACTTTTATGGTCTGTTTCCTACCTACCTCTCTAGACTCATTGATTGCATTTCTTTCCCTTACATCTTATCATTCCACTTAAACTACTTGCAGCTACTCAAGCAGTATAACTCATGCCTATGTATAAACTTGGAGAAGGCAATGGCACCCCACTCCAGTACTCTTGCCTGGAGAATCCTATGGACGGAGGAGCCTGGTGGGCTGCAGTCCATGGGGTCACAAAGAGTTGGGCATGACTGAGCGACTTCACTTTCACTTTTCACTTTCATGCATTGGAGAAGGAAATGGCAAGCCACTCCAGTGTTCTTGCCTGGACATTCTCAGGGACTGGGGAGCTTGGTGGGCTGCCATCTATGGGGTTACACAGAGTCGGACACGACTGAAGTGACAGCAGCAGCAGCAGCAGCAGCGTGTATAAACTAGCACTTCTTTCTAGCTTTCTTTCTTACTTTTTTTTTTTTTTTTGGCCATGCCACGAGGCTTGTGGGATCTTAGTTCCCCAACCTGGGACCAAACTCGTGCCCCCTGCATTGGAAGCACAAAGTCCTAACCACTGGACATCTAAGGAATTTCTAAATCAATACTTCTTTCCAGATTACTTTTTCTGCCCTAATCCATTCAGAACATACCAATACATTCTTCAAAATCCAGTTTGTGTATCACTTCCTCTGGAAAGTCTTCATTTATGTCCCCAGAATATATAATTTCCTTCTATGTACCTTTATTTTATAGATTTTTTTCTATTTATAATACATTTGTCATTGTGGAGCATGTGTGCTAAGTTGACTCAGTCATGTCTGACTCTTTGCGACCCCATGGAGTGTAGCCCACCAGACTCCTCTGTCTATGGGATTCTCCAGGCAAGAGTACTGGAATGGGTTGCCATGTCCTTCTCCAGGGGATCTTCCAGACCCAGGGATTGAACCCGTGTCTCTTATGTCTCCTGCATTGGCAGGCGGGTTCTTTACCTTGTCACTGTAATATATCTTTACGTATTCTGTTCACCAAACTGAGCTGTCCAAGGAAATGATGGTGTATTATTCTTTTTGTCTGTTCCCATCTTCTAGGAAAAAAATCTCAGTACAAAGTAGATGTTCATAAAGTATTTGTTGAAAGACACAACTCAAAAATATGTTTACTCACAGTTGATATACAATAATGGAATTGTAGGTTAACAAGATACTGGGTTTTAACCTGACAACTGCTTCCTTTCTCTTACGTAGGTTTGACAGCAATTGTTCTCAAACTTTACTTTGCACCAAATATATCAGTGAAGCTTCTTAAAAATACAGAGAGAAGCCTTGGGCCCAGGCCTACTAAGCCAGAATCTCTGGGGCTATGGTTCTGACATCCGCTTTAATAAGAGGCTGCCCGGATAATCATCACACACATCAGAGTCTAACTCTTGCTGTCAACTACTGACAGAAATCACTTTCCATTCCAGAGCAAGGACCAAAGAAATATTCCCACTTTCTCCCCCATTGTGACCTTAGGCAGAAAGGTCTGTCACTACTTATGACATCAGAGGATAATCCATGTTAGTCACTGCCAACCTGCTTTCACTGAAGTTTACAATAGCTAGGCCATGGAAGCAACCTAGATGTCCATTGGCAGATGAATCGATAAGAAAGCTGTGGTACAACGGAATATTACTCAGCTATTAAAGAGAGGAAATGTAAATCGAACTTCAGTCCTGGAAGTCATTTGGACGGTTCCAGCTGAAGAGCCAAAGTAGAAAATTAATATTCCAGCTCCCAGAAACTTTATTTCCATGTTCCTTCTGGGCATAAATGATTTGTAAGTCAAATAGAATTGTTCTGGCCCTAGTAATTTTGCATAATGGCTCACAGCATGGTATTCTAGTTCACTTTTAGTATTATTTTTCTTTCATTTCCATAGAAGACTGGCCACATGATTCCCTAAGCATACCAACAGAGCCCCAGACCTACACACAGCCCCTGCCCAGCACACACATATATGTGCTGGGCTTAGTTGCTCAGTAGTGTCCAACTCTTTGAGACCCCATGGAGTGTAGCACACCAGGCTTTTCTGTCCATAGGGATTCTCCAGGCAAGAATACTGGAGTAGGTTGCCATGCCCTCCTCCAGGCAATCTGCCCAACTCAGGATCAAAGCCAGGTCTTCCACGTTGTAGGCAGATTCTTTACTGTCTGAGCCACCTGGGAAGCCCTGGTTCTTATTTAGTTGAGCTTAAAATAAATAACTTATGTACATAATTCCTCACAAAAGAAAACATTTTAAGAGTCTATATGAGAGTATTTTCCATAGTCTCTCAAGCTATTAATTTTTAATGTAAAATTAGGTTTTATTCAAATCTAACCTGTTGAGTTCAATAAAAACTTCTTATAATATCAGGTATTAAGAAAGCACCTTTCAAAAGCCTACAGGTTTTTAATTCATTGGCTCACTTCTATCTTAACTCTATAGAAAGCAACTCAATAATCTCTCAGTTAGCATGCAATTCTGCAATTTTTTTTTATGCTCAAAAGTGGTTAGTGGGGGTCATAGAGGGTACAGTGGGAAACTTCAAAAAATTGAGGCTGTTGCAAAGAGCATGCTGCTGCAGGCAAATTTGAAATGGAACACTGATTTTATTTTGATCAATAAATCCAGATAACACGGCATTACCATTCTCAAACACTGCAGTTTTTGCTTCATTTTAACTGAATGTGTCTTGTGGAATCTTGTTTTATTCCATAAGACAGAATGACATTTTTTTCCCCAGACAAGCAAGACCTATCTAAAAATCAATCTTTCAGCATGGCAAATACATTGTAAATTATAAGGCAATGTGTATACTAAGGCAAGTGTCGTAGTTAATTTCAACAATTTATTAAAAGCATGTCAGGATTTTGATAATACCAAGGAGATGAAATTTCTTACACAGCATGCCAGATCAGCACAGTTTTCGATTTGAGATTATAGGCCATTGACTAACATGTCATCAGGTTCACATAGTATCTATGGTCGATACACTCAAGAAATTAAAAGCACTCCATCCTGGGCAAGACATAGATATGAATGACTGAAACAGAAGACCTGAAAACTTTACAATTTTGATAAATATATACCTTTAATAGATGTTTTGATATATTTTCCAAGGAACTCAACACCTGCTTTAAAATCAAAGCTTCATGGGAACCTTCCAATGCTCTGGTGTCAACACGTCCCTTCAGTTCAGTTCAGTTCAGTCGCTCAGTCGTTCCATGAATCGCAGCACGCCAGGCCTCCCTGTCCATCACCAACTCCCCAAGTTCACTCAGACTCACGTCCATGGAGTCAGTAATGCCATCCAGCCATCTCATCCTCTGTCATCCCCTTCTCCTCCTGCCCTCAATCTTTCCCAGCATCAGGGTCTTTTCCAATGAGCCAGCTCTTCACATCAGGTGGCTAAAGTATTGGAGTTTCTACCTCAACATCAGTCCTTCCAATGAACACCCAGGACTGATCGCCTTTAGAATGGACTGGTTGGATCTCCTTGCAGTCCAAGGGACTCTCAAGAGTCTTCTCCAACATCACAGTTCAAAAGCATCAATTCTTCGGCGCTCAGCTTTCTTCACAGTCCAACTCTCACATCCATACATGACCACAGGAAAAACCATAGCCTTGACTACACGGACCTTTGTTGGCAAAGTAATGTCTCTGCTTTTGAACATGCTATCTAGGTTGGTCATAACTTTCCGTCCAAGGAGTAAGCGTCTTTTACTTTCATGGCTGCAGTCACCATCTGCAGTGATTTTGGAGCCCACAAAAATGAAGTCTGACACTGTTTCTACTGTTTCCCCATCTATTTGCCATGAAGTGATGGGACCAGATGCCATGATCTTCATTTTCTGAATGTTGAGCTTTAAGCCAACTTTTTCACTCTCCACTTTCACTTTCATCAAGAGGCTCTTTAGTTCCTTTTCACTTTCTGCCATAAGGGTGGTGTCATCTGCATATCTGGGGTTATTGATATTTCCCCCGGCAATCTTGATCCCAGCTTGTGCTTCTTCCAGCCCAGCATTTCTTACAATGTACTCTGCATATAAGTTAAATAAGCAGGGTGACAATATATAGCCTTGACGTACTCCTTTTCCTATTTGGAACCAGTCTGTTGTTCCATGTCCAGTTCTAACTGTTGCTTCCTGACCTGCATACAAGTTTCTCAAGAGTCACCTAAAATTCAGGTCTTTGTTTCTATATTAATTGATCCCAGAGAATAAGAATGCATAATTCTATCTTTTCACTAGATCTTTAAAAACCATTCTTTCTTTCTTTAACATTGCTCAAGAACCCCACTTTTTGAAGCATATGTCATTCATTCATACTAAATACATCAACATATACCTTCTGTTGGAAAAGATTTTAAAAAGGAGAAGATTGTTTAGTAAAACATAAGTTGTTTTACTTTGCAGAGGAAAGGGGGCTGTTTATTTTGTCTCGTTAACGGTTTGGCTGGTGATCAAGCTCTGGAATTTATAAAGAAAGCTGGTTCAAATGCCCAGCTTCAGGAATCTGCATTTCTATCCCTTTAACGTTCCCTCTTCTGTCTCTTCCCTTTCTTTTTTGGTGATCCTATGCACCCTCTTAGCTACAACTGCCCCTTCTTGGCTGATGATCCATTCTAGCTTGGACTTTTCTCCTAAACTCAGCCAGCTCTGTAGTTCCACCTGTGTATGGCACATCTCCACAAAGGTATTCTCTTCACAAATCAAAAATCAACATTACTGCATGCATGCTAAATTGTTTCAGTAGTGTCAAACTCTTTGCAACCCCATAGACTGCAGCCTGCCAGGCTCCTCTGTCCGTGGGAGGGATTCTCCAGCAAGAATACTGGAGTGGGTTGCAATGTCCTCCTCCAGAGGATCTTCCTGACCCAGGGATCGAACTCACGTCTCTTATGTCTCCTGTTGGCAGGCTGGTTCTTTACCAGTAGCGCCACCTGGGAAGCCCTTAACATTTTACTGAAGTTCAATTTATTGAAGTTCAATAAATACTCATTTAAGCTAAAATGTGCATTTTCAAGATGTGAAAAACTGAATATTAGAATGGTTTATTAGATTATCTATAGCTGCCTCCTGGAAACAAACCTATTTCTCTAATCAATAAAACTTGAACTTTGTTCTTTGAGATGACTAACAAAATTGAAAAACTTCTGATTTATCAAGAAAAATAGAGAAGACATTTAAAAAATTATCACATCAGAAAAGGTTGATTTTTGGTTCTTGAATTTCCACTTATTCCTTATTATAGATTTCAGCTTTCCAATGAAACTCCCCATTCTGTCATCAATTTTTCTTGAACATAATTTTTAGTTCTTTTAAATTCCAATATCTGAATCACCTGTGAGTATTTTTATTGTCTACTCTTTCCCAAGGTCCTATCTAGTAATAAGTCAGGGCATTGGACAGAAAAATTGTAGAGAAACTGAAAGGGCAATTCTTCCTCTAAAAGGCTTTTCTCAAGCTTCTAGAAGGCAGTTTTGAATAGGAGCAGAAATATTAACCAAGTCAGGGCTTAAGCTGATTGCTGTAAAACTTTCAATATTCCTCAAGCTGATCTATTTCTGATTTGCCCTTACTTCTTGTGTGTTGTCGTTCAGAGCTCTAAACTGAGAACCTGGGCACATTCACTTAGCAGACTTTATACTCCAGTTTTTGTCTCCCAGTACCATCAGATTTCTGATAACTGCTCTCTGTTCAGCTTCTCTAACTCCTGGTCAGCACTGCCTCATGGGCAAAATTGCTTAGAAGGTAAATCTCACTTCTCTGCAATTCTTTTTATTCTAGGATTATGACTGCTCAAATCTTGGCTGCCTTGGAAACCATACAATGCCTTCCAGCAGATGTTTTTCTATATTTTATCCAGATTTTCTAGTTGCTCTCAGGGAGAGGACTGGTTAACTCCAAGCCAGCCCATCATACCTGGAAGCCAAGATATATTTTGAAGATACAGTGACTAGGATTTGCTGACAAATTAGATGTGAAAATCAAGTGAAAGAAACTAGTTGAGAGTGACAATGGGGTCTTGTTTGGGGAGTTTTAGCCTCAAGGAACCATAATAAGGGAGTTGTAAGTAGTTAAAATGGGGAAGGCTAGGTGGGGCAGATAGGCTTTGAGAGAAAATTGACAAACTCAGTTATGAATACATTTAAAGTGAGATGCCTGCTATATATGCAAGTGGTGATGCTGAGTAGATGGTTCAGTACACAAATTTAGAGTTCAGAGGTGTCCAAGATGAAAACATGAGTTCATGAATCTTCAGCCTGTGCTTTTGGAGTTTACAAGGTCAAGGCTAAGATTTATACAATATTGAAATGCAAAAGAGTGAGTGGCACTTAAAAATCTTAATGAATTTTTCCATTTTTATAGCAGGACTTTCAGATTGGAATATCTGAAGTACAGCAAGAAAGCAAAGTAGAGCAGAAAGAGGCAGGATTCCACTTTCAAACAAATCCTACCACATTGTTTCTCTAAAGACAAACAACCATGATCACTTTATCTTCTCACTCAGATAGGAGGTTTGGCACCATTAATTCCCTTTTCATCCTTCCTCTCAAAGGACTCCATCTGTAGAAAGAAGCCTGATTATAGACAGAGTGGTCTGTATTAAAAGGGAAACCAGAGAGTACAAAAGTTCTTGAGAAAGAGAATTAAAAATGAGAATTAAAAAAAAAGGTAAAAAAAAAATACAAGGATACCTGAAAGTGAATAATCCATGAATTTGTAATATTTACTTATTTCCAAATGCTTAAATTAGGAAGTCAGGGCAAGAAAGTTTGAGTCTAACCTTAGTTATCTATAGGGGATACACACCCTCATTAATTAGTAATGTGTGTGTGTATGCTCAGTAGCTTCAGTTGTGTCTGACTTTTTTTGACCCTATGGACTATATCCTGCCAGGCTCCTCTGTCCATGGGATTCTTTCAGGCAAGAATACTGGAGTGGGTTGCCATGCCCTCCTTCAGGGGATCTTCCCAACCCAGAGAATGAACCTATGTCTCCTGCATCTCCTGCATTGCAGGTGGATTCTTTACCCAGTGAGTCACTCACTTATTTAACTAATTAAGGGACTTTACAAGGAAGGAAAATAAACTTGCTTTTCTAGCTAAGAATCTCTACATCTGCTTTTTAAAAAGTCGGTATTTTTCTATAGCCCCCCTAAAACACTGTCATTTACCATTTCATAGACATTGTTACCTATAGAGACAGGATTCATCCAGGACAAAATCAGAATCACAAAATTTGAAGCTTAAGTAGCTGCATTTTTTAAACTTCCATTGATTTCAGAAAGCCTTGGTTAGCAACCATGATAATTTTCTGTCTTTCCTCATTATTGATGTTATTCAATCACTAATTGCTATGGACAGTGTTTGTGTCCCTTCAAAATTTATTTGTTGAAATCCAATCTCCCAAGTGGGCTTCCCTGGTAGCTCAGCTTTTAAAGAATCTGCCTGCAATACAGGAGACCCCAGCTTGATTCCTGGGTCAGGAAGTTTGCCTGGAGAAGCTACCCATGCCAGTATTCATGGGCTTCCCTGGTGGCTCAGATGGTAAAGAATCCGCCTGCAATGCGGAAGCCCTGGGATCAATGCCTGGGTTGGGAATATTGCCTAGAGGAGGGCATGGCAATCTACTCCAGTACTCTTGCCTGGAGAATCCCCATAGACAGAGGAACCTAGCAGACTACAGCCCATGGGGTCGCAAAGAGTCAGACACAACTGAGCAACTAAGCACAGTACAGCACAGCAACCTCCCCATGGATGGTATCTGGAGGTGGAGCTTGGGAGAAGTGATTAGGTTATGAGGTCAGAGCCCCCATGATTGGGATTAGTGCCCTCCTGAGACTCCAGAGAGCCCCCTTGCCCTTTCTGCCACATGAAGACAGCGAGAAGATGACTATTATGAACTAGGAAGTGGGCTTTCAGCAGACACAGCATCTGCCAGTGCCTGAGTCTTGGATTTCCTAGTCTCGAGAACTGTGAAAAATTACTGTTTCTTGTCTAAGCCACTCAGTCTATGTAGTGCTCAGTCATAGTAGCCTAAATAGACTCAGACACTAAATGAAGAGTGATCCAGAGCTTCCATCATCACTTGAAGGGTACCTATTCTCATCAGTTCTAGATTAGCTCAGAAACCTCATGCTCTTTCTCTTGGTTTCAACCTGACTATTTGCCAATATCCAGACCTGATGGAATAATCTTCCTAGAAGACCACATTGATCACATCACTCCTAGATGAAGAATCTACCATGACTTACTACCTCTCAAGTTACATTTTTTGTTCATAAACTCAAGTCTCCCTAAAATAAACCCATAATTCTTCATCTTTGCCTCTAATGTTAATCTCCCTAATGAATCATATAACAAAAATTAAATTCTGTTTATGATTTATTTAGTTTATAAGGTCTTCTTGTGATTTATAATACACCATTCTGTTTGTGTATAATGCATGATATAATTAGTACCAGATATTTAAGTTGACTTCCAAATCTTGCCACAAAGGCCATCTTGGAGAATATTAGGAAAACAAGCACATCATGACCTAAGCGTCAGATCAGAATTCTAACCAGTTGCGTGACCTTGGGAAGATCATTGTTTCTTTAAGTCTCTGCTTTGTTATTTGCAGAATGCAAAGCTTGAATTCAATTACCTCTTAGGTCCATGTAACGCTAATGCTTTATGAGGCTCTCACCTCTCATAGAGAAGGGTGAACTAATGACTAAAAATAGATGGCATTAACGTACAAGTTCATGATTTTATAGAAAATAGGCATTTGAAGCAACTTAATAAGCTAATAATACTGTATTTAATAGATACATAAATTACATTTATTCTTATAAGTATTTTTGTTTCTTCTTTTTGTCATTTTGTGCAAAAAGTGTTCTGTTCTTGCTTAAAATCTAAAACGGTCCACCTCTGTCTGATGTGTCTTTTTTACACAAACTCTAATATTTCCAAACAATTCCAAATGCTTTGAATCTGCTCACATCTGGTCACAATAAAGATAAAGCTGTGACAGTATTTCTAAAAATAAGTTAAAACCATCTGAGATGCCAAAAAGCAATAACCGCAATAACCATAATAATGGAGATTGCTTCATCTGCACAAAGGGAAATGCTGCAGATTTCTGCTTCTTGGTCATCATTACCTCCAAACTTTGATTATCCACTCACCCAAATTCATATGTTCTTTCAAGGTCAGGCTCAAAATTTCACTTCAGTAAATTTTTGCATTGTGCTATTAGTCCAAATTCATTAGTACTTTCAATGTCAGTCTCAAAGTTTAGTTCACAAGCCCTTCCCTTCTATCATACCTTTATTCTTCTTGAGACAGAGGCCAGGCTTAGCTTCACTTTACTCCCTACCTATTTAAGACCTCCTTCTCCATGGCTGCACTGGGTTTCAGTTGCAGCGCAGGGGGCTTAGTTGCCCTGAGGCATATGGGATCTTAGTTTGTGTCCCCTGAATTAGAAGGCAGATTCTTAACCACTGGACCACCAGGGGAGTCCTCGATTGTGTTTTGCATTCTTCAGTTACCTTGTGATAATGGAAGGATTTGATTCTGTTCATTCTTTTTGGAGGAAAACCTAACTTTGTGATTGGATTTACAGCTAAAAGCAAGCCTCCTCTCAGTATGACACAGTGTTTCAGCAGCTCGAAGGTATTAGTGTTTAAACCTCTCATGCTCAATCTCGAATGAACTGGTGCCAGTTGGACAACCAGTTGACAACTGTCCGTCAGGCTACCAGTTGTGGCAATTTTCTGGAATATGTCATGGAAAGATTTTTCTGAGTCTTTTGGTGAGACTGGAGCCAAGGATACATTCACACAAAATACCCTGGACCCCATATGTTACAGGTAGTTCCAACATAAAAAGTATAAAAAGAACAAGGGACATCAATTTCTATAGCTGTAGAGAAAAGATCCAAAATCATTTGCTTGTTTTATCCTCCTTCATTTAAAATTGATTTTCTTGAGCACAACTATTTAAGAAAATCAAATTTTAGTGAATACACTTGTTTTATTTAATCCAGGGGGAAAAAAAAAAAACCTGCCCGCTTATAGAGTCCTACATGCTTCATAAAATGCTTTCTGAGTCGAGTTTTATGTCAGGGAATTTTGGAATGCAGATTGGCAAGTGATAACAGCCTTTGCACAGAGAAAAGATGGATAAATAGTCATGCTTGAGGAAAACAACTGAAAGGAAGTCACTGTCCCCTGGTATAGGATGAAAGGTGAGTTATTTGCTAGCACTGGGCCTCCTGGAATTTGGGCAACAAAGAATACAATGAAGATGAGCTAAGGTCAGCTATTCCAGAGGAAACTAAATACAGGTTTCTTGGCAAGCAAGAGAAGCTGAGACTGTGGATGCTGACAGACTGGAAATGACCCACATGGCAAAGGCTTCTGATGGGCAACAGAGGGGAGAAAGACTCACCAGCCAAGCCTTCAATGGTCACAAGGCAGATGAACATTTGGAAGACTGATTGTTTTGCTTGATTCTCAGTTGTCTCTTTTTAGTCTTCAGATAAAATATGTGTATGCATGATATGCATGGATCAGGATAATTTCAATGGTTTGCCTTACATTCCCTTTCCCTTCTTTTGCTTTAAAACAGACGGCAGGCTCCTTGTTGGTTTGTTTCAGGAGAAGTTCATGTCAGGGTAATCTGGGCTTTATTTTCAGAAGTTTAGCACTGCGGGAGGAATAAGGTTTGAAAACAAAAGATGGCCTGGGCTGAATTATGAGCCCTTGGACCGGGAGTGGTATTATAATCCATGGTCACATTAAACTTCAAGGAAACTGGATCCTACATGGGTCTTCTGGACTGATCAGAGCCCCATAATCCAAGAATGGCATGGGAAAGGCAGAGTTATCTAATTGAAAGAGTAAGGCATGTTGGTGGGAGAGAAATTCCTGTGGTTCCACTTTCTTTCAGTCTCTAAGCAGTCCCAAATCATCAGGCCTATTGTGGGGGATAGATAAGAGTATCCATACAACAGACCTTACTGTCCCCAGCCAAGGGGACAAGTACAGAAGTGTAACTGAGTTTTAAGAACAAGTGGGTGGGAAGTACAGGCAGGACCACGTGAATTCAGAGTCGCTTGGCTGACTATCACTGAACATCACTCACACTCCTTGCCTAACAGCTTATAAACTTCAAAGATAAATTTAGGTTTTTATAGTTAAGAATTATTTCCCTCATCATTTAATATTTTATTTGCAGCATGAAACCCTCAGACTTTACCCTGTCCTTCCCCGTAAACTGAAATCGTCAAACAACACAAACCTCTAGCTTTGTTCACTGATTCACACTCCTCTCTCTACTCCTTAATGGTGTCTAACAATCTCCTTTAACATGGAAGAAATTTCTCTCACCTCAAATCCCACTGGACTTCAGCTTTCAAAACAAAACCCACAAAGTCCTCCCACAAGCTTCTCTCAACAAAGAAGCAGTCACTCTTACTATTTTCTTGAATGGAGGGAGGAAAAGAGGGGGTTTTTTATTATAAAATTATAAGATAACGGCTTAATGTCAGAGCTATGGGAAGCAGAACAGGTACAGTTTCATTCCTCTTGAATGTTAATTCTAGTGGGTCTAACAACTGTATTCTAGGCTTTTCTCCTTTTAAATTTTCTTCTTGTCTCTCTTTTTGGGCTGAAAAATATGTAGAGCCTTCTATGCCCTAGTCAACATTTTCAAAAATTTACTCTTAATAATGGACATTTCAGTTATACCCATGGTAGAAAGGTGACCAGTGACCATCAAGGCCTATCTGAAATTTTAGTAATGTATATGAAACTTGGGGAGGGGACACTCAAGGATAATTATAGTCACATTTCCCTGCAGTACCTCAGGAAGAACTGGAATAGTGTAATTCCGTTTTTCTCTCAGGGGAGGCAGTAGTTGTACAAATGGTCTGAAGAGCTACACTTTCTGAATGGGAAATCTGACTCCATCAGAAGTATATGACTTGGGATAATGCTCCTAGTCCTTCAGTGCCTGAAATCCCTCAGCAGCTGAGTGAAAATACTAATAGTATATGTTTCCATTTTGGGGGGATAACTGAGTTAAAATTTATAGACATTCATATTACAGAGGGCTTCCCTGGTGGCTTAGACTATAAAGAATCATCCTGCAATGTGGGAGACCCAGGTTTGATCCCTGGGTTGGGAAGATCCCCTGGAGAAGGGTATGGCAACCCACTCCAGTATTCTTGTCTGGAGAATCCATGGACAGAGGAGCCTGGCTCCATAGGGCCCTACAGTTCATAGGGCCACAAAGAATTGGACACAACTGAAGTGACTTAGCACACATGCACATAATACAGACAGACAGAAAGGGAAAATCGAGAGGAAAGGACACTCCCTCCCAGAAATTTCACACATCACTTGTGTTTTTATGTTCCACTGGCCAGACTGGAGTTACAGGAATACTTCCAGTAGTCAAGGAAATGTGGAAACCATGAGCTGCCATTTACAGAGTTCCATTTCTCAGAGGAAAGGAGAATAAATATAGGAGAACAATTAGCACTTTCTACCAGAGGTATCTCTTGGAAGACTGAATTTGTAGATGGCGATTTGTTCCTGCTACATAGGCTATTCTGTCTCTTTCAACAGCCTATACTGAGGTGATATGTGAGGTGAAGAATTTTGTTCTTCTCCCGGATGTAAGTAGTTCTGCATGACCGGAAGAAGATGAACTAAGGAAGAAGATATTCCTAAATTTAGAAACCTTGCCTTCTACAAAAGAGTTTGAGCAAAGTAAGAGTTACCCAAGAATAACTTCACTGGATTAGCTAGCTGACATGGTGGACAAGGCAAGAATTATAACCCTGAATTTATAGGTGAAGAAAATTGAAGCTGATAAGGAAGCTGACAGCATTCGCACAACTGTTCAAAGGCAAAGCCTGATCTCTTATCCATGACTTCTGACCACAAAAACAAGTGTTCTTTTCATTAAACCAAGTTTAGTTTTATTGCCTAGCTAAATATTGAATCATTGTTCACAGCACTTTTTAAAAGAAGAAATGGCTCTGAGGAAAGCAGTGTTGTGATAAAGTTGTATTTTAGGAGCTAGGCACCTGAATTCTGTTCTCAAGCCTACTATTACTTTTGTGACTTGGACAAATCAGTAGTATTTGTGTGCTTGACTTACCAGATTGAAAAATGTGAAAGCTTTGTAACTTTACTTAGTTCTACATTATGTGTCAGTACTATAATATAAGCTAGTCCCAGGCAAGAATCTAGCCTTCATGTAACAGACAGAGAACCACTTGTCACTCAGCATACAAAAATAACTCTATCATATGTGACCTGCTAGACTAGATGACCTCCAAGGCTTTATGGGAAAATTTTTGGATACCCAAGAAGCATCCAGAAGCACTCAGTAACTGACTGGTGAAAAAGGAAAGGCACCTCTGATTTATACTGCTTGGTGAATAAATCATTTGATACTTGTGGCAAGTGAACCAAAAGGAAATTGAGATATTCTAAAAAGCAAAGTGAATCAGAAAAGAGTCTGAAAAAAATTATTTTTTAATGAATTTAACTGCTGGTAATTAGGATTGGCAGTAGAAATTAGCATAAACACACTGTCCAAATGGTAATGCAACTAGAAAGTTGTTATAAATTCTTAATGCCCCTTTTAAGAATAGAAAATGACAACTCATCAAAGAACAATTCATCAGGGTTCATGCAGCACTGACCTGAGCGCTTCATTGCTCTGATCTGTAGAGCCCATTCCAATTTACTAGGCAAAATGCTTTGAGCAGAGAAAGAGAATTTTCATATAGTAATAGTCAAGACTGGTAGGTTTCAAACTTTCTTGGCTGAAGAAAATTGTCCCATTTTTCAAAGGAATTAGTAGGCAGAAATTCAATATAAGAATAATAAAAATAGCAGTAACTAACACTGACTATTAGTATGTATTAATAGCAGGTGCTATTTTAAATTTATGTGTTATTTTATTGAAGACTCACAGCAGCACCCAGATATTGGTAATATTATCCCAAGTTTGCACCAGATGAAGAAAGTTTGTAATAAGGAGGTTAAGTAAATCATGATGATCACCCAAGTTGTAATGGAAGAAGCCAGGTGTCAATGACCAAATCTGCCCCTGAGCCCAGTTACACGCTGCTTAAAACAGATGTACCAGAGCTGTTCTACTAGTGCTGCCTACTATTCTAAATGAAATCTGCCTTCAGAACACCTCATTCATGGATATCTTGAAAAGTACTTGTGATTCTGTCCTTAGATTTACTAGACAGAAGTCTCTCCCTTTATAACTTAATATGTATAAACACATCTGAACCTTTTGTATTTAATTTTCCAGTCAGATCTAAAAGACAGTCATGTCTGAATGAGACAATAATCAATTTTTGGAAGCCTCCAATCTAGAGCAGAGGTACAGAAGTAGACAGCAGGTGTCCCATAATGAACATTCAAGGCAAGTACATGTAACTACAATAGGTGTCACATGATTGTAGGAGAGTAGTGACATCATAGAACGCTGCTGCTGCTGCTGCTAAGTCGCTTCAGTCGTGTCCGACTCTGTGCAACTCCATAGATGGAAGCCCATCAGGCTCCCCTGTCTCTGGGATTTTCCAGGCAAGAGTACTGGAGTGGGTTGCCATTTCCTTCTCCAATGCGTGAAAGTGAAAAGTGAAAGGGAAGTCACTCAGTCGTGTCCGACTCTTAGCGACCCCATGGACTGCAGCCCACCAGGCTCCTCTGTCCATGGGATTTTCCAGGCAAGAGTACTGGAGTGGGGTGCCATTGCCTTCTCCATATAGAACGCTAGCGTTTATATACCGAAGAGTTGACCAACCACCATGGTGGCTAGAGAAATGCATTAAAGATGCAAAAGCTACGGTTTTCATTTTCATGTGGTAGATAACTCAACTTTAGTTTGTTTCTAGGCTAGTACTTAGACCTTGAATCAAAGTGAACTTCCTTGCAAGTGCAAAGTCCTTTTCTCTTTCTGAGGCCTTCTCTCTTTATCTTTCTTTGTCCCTACAAAGTAGAATGTATCTCCAAATCATAGCCCCCTATTTTGCAATAAATGCAAGTAACCAAGACAGACAAGATGAGAGTATGACCAACAAACCATCACGAAAATTCAACCACTCTGGGAGACACAAATCCAAACATCCCAACCTAACTATACATCAGGGTATATATTTTACTATATTTTTTTTTGTTCAAAAGACAGCATAATGCTGTATCCACAAGAACGCAGACCTCATACAGTAATAAATAAACTTCTGCGTGCTTTTAAAATGTCTTCTTATAATTCAACTCAGTAAATGTTTATCCAGCCTCCTGTCTGTCCTTGGCACCAGTGATACCAAGATGACAGTGACACAGTGTCACCCAGTTGGTACAATCTTAGCCATCTTTGCTCATTTGTAAACTTTTATTTGTCAACCATTTGTCTCTAATTATGGGTGGAGTTTTTCAACCTTAAATACTTTTACTTCCACAGTGAACATCTCCAGTGCTTCTCCTGACATGGCAACAGTAAGGAGAAAGTATTACTCATTTCAGCATCTTAGAAGCAGCCTCAGAGGGCAGGTTCCCAGGAGAGGCTTAGGCAGGGTTTACCCAGTGAAAGTTTAATCAACTTCACTAGTGGTTGTGAAGCATTATTGAGCAATACCCACATAAAATGGGCTTCACAGGTGGCACACTGATAAGAATCCGCCTGCCAATGCAGGAGATGCAAGAGATGTGGGTTTGATCCCTGGATGGGGAAGATCACCTGGAGGAGGAAATGGCAACCTCCTCCAGTATTCTTGCCTGGAAAATTCCAGACAGAGGAGCCTGACAGGGCTACAGTCCGTGGGGTTGCAAAGAGTCAGACATGACTGAGCCAGCAAACACATCCACACATAACATAATCCTCATCTTTGGTATGTGTATTACACATGCTTTGGTATGTGTATTACAGAAGTTTTACTAGCAGGATGAATTGGCTGTTCAAAAAAAAAAAAAAGCTCTCTACTGACAACATTGTATAAATGAGATATATCTGATAGGTCAATGGTAGGAAGGAAGATCATGTTCATATTTAAATCTGAAATTTTCTACTTTATACCAGAGAAATGGGCAAAAAGATAGGATACATGCACTGGATAGAAAATGAGATTTCTAGTTCTAAACATCAGTCTTTTACAAGAAATTTTAATTATTAATAATCTTTTCAAAAAAATATAAACAAGGAGCATATACCAATTTATAATGATATCAAATTTGGCTTGAGATTTTGAAAGCCTATGATTTAGATATGCAACTGTATAACTGTTACTCCTGCTGTGATCAGAGATTATAAAACATGGAAGTGTGAGATTGCTATGCTTTACTGATTACCTTTTGCTATACTCAATCTTACTTTGGCTTTGTTTGGGGTTTGTTGTTTTTCTTAAAAAAAAAAAAAAAACAGGTCCATGTACAACCCTACTTTGGTGAAGTATGACTAGGACAATATTAAGAGTTCATATTGAAAAGTATAATTGATAACAATAATTTAGTAGCACTTCTATTTTTAAAAAATTGAAAAAGCTGATGCACAGCTCTAGAATGCACAGAAGTTATGCAATTTAGTAGTCATTTACAAAGGAACATAAAAAATAAAGTACCCATTTTTCCCAAGAGAAATGGAAATGCAATTTCCCCAGCAAAATCTATTCATATTTGAATTTTTATTAGCTTTCTGTAATGGAAAGGCTATTAAATATATATTGTTTTGTGCTTCTGAATAGTTTTCACAACTTCTTAAGTGAAGACAAGATCAGTATTGCATTATGAAAAGTACCATTCACGCATTGTAAGCACCAGTTCACAATGCAACGGGCTGAATAAAGCAAAATAAATTCCAAAATCTAAATAGGGCAAATGTGTTAAAAGTGAATGATAGCTTTATTACTTACTCCATTGATGCCATGGAAAAGAACACAAAAATCTGAGGTTTGAAGCGAGCTTTTACTGAAATGATCTTTAAAGCCATTTGTTTGAAAATGCAATGACATCTAGTGGCAGATTCAGCTCATCACTTCTGTGTTCGCACTGAGAGACTTTTGTGTCCACTGCTGTTTTAAGACATTCCCAAAATAAGGACAATAAATCCAGCATTTGGGGTCAACACGAAAGCTGGCAAGACTGTTTACTTCACCTAAAAGAGCTTTCATTTAACAGTTAAGGGTGACAGAGTGAGAATAAGACAGCACTGTGAGAGAGGAGGGCACTGCTCTGTGTCCTTCCTCCTCTGGTGTTGGTGGTCCCTGTGTACCTGGCAGAAATGTCCTAGAATCAATTCCATCATTTCAATGAGGACAATTAAATTAATCAAAGCTTAGTGTCTATTCTGGGAACATATGAAAATGTCTGCTTATACAAAAGATGTGCAGAAGTTTGGTCTTGATCCAACCCTACCCTAAGTGAACCAAGAAGCTCCGAGTCCCCTGTAAATCATTCCTCTCTTCTCTAAGGAGCCAGCCCAGATCAAAGTCTCTGAAAACAGTTACTGAGAACTCATAGTCAGGTTAAAGAGCCACCCTTAATAGGGCCTTTTAGATACCATGGTTTAAATGGACAATTTCTCCCCTCAAAAGTATATAATACATGAAGTATTTAGGCCACCTTAAACCATCAAGGAATTCTCCATAGGATATATCACAACTAAAAAATACATCTCTATTGGTGGAAGACCAGTAGCAAGAAACTATTTGCAAGAATGGTTGAGAAAGTTAGCAATTTCACTAAAAGCAAAATTCCCATGGAGCTGTACTTGGTTCTTAATTTTAGTCAGCAAAGATACATTCAATACTGCTAAACCCCAGGCGCTATATTACACCCAGAAGAGCAAAGCCAAATAAGTCACAAATTTGACATTGGAACTTCTCAGTCTGGTGGATCATGAGACAAATGCACTAATGCTAAGGCAAAGGTAAGCACGGGGTCCTTTTTATGAGAGTGATCTGTGGGGATGGGGGCAGTTACCTAACCCAGATTGGGCAGGAAGGGGGCAGGAAGTAATAATAATGAGAAAAGTCCTCCCTGATCAGATCACATTGGTGCTTTTTAAAAAAATTTTTGATTGGACTCTAGTTGATTTACAATGCTGGTTTACTTTCAGGTGTACAGCAAAGTGAATCTGTTACACACATACATATCTCCACTCTCCTTTAGATTCTTTTCCCATATAGGCCATTATAGAGTATCAAGAAGCATTGCCTGTTCTATACACTAGGTCCTTATTATTATTATAGGTCCTTATTATACACTAGGTCCTTATTAGTTATCTTTTATACATAGTAGTTAGGACCAGTGCATTTTATTGGCAAAACTCTATTACTCTTTGCCCTGCTTCATTTCGTATTCCAAGGCCAAATTTGCCTGTTACCCCAGGTGTTTCTTGACTTCCTACTTTTGCATTCCAGTCCCCTATAAAGCCAAAGATGGAGAAGCTCTATACAGTCAGCAAAAACAAGACCAGGAGCTGACTGTGGCTCAGACCATGAACTCCTTATTGCCAAATTCAGACTTAAATTGAAGAAAGTAGGGAAAACCACTAGACCATTCAGGTATGACCTAAATCAAATCCCTTATGATTATACAGTGGAAGTGAGAAATAGATTTAAGGGACTAGATCTGATAGATAGAGTGTTTGATGAACTATGGATGGAGGTTCGTGACATTGTACAGGAGACAGGGATCAAGACCATCCCCATGGAAAAGAAATGCAGAAAAGCAAAATGGCTGTCTGGGGAGGCCTTACAAATAGCTGTGAAAAGAAGAGAAGTGAAAAGCAAAGGAGAAAAGGAAAGATATAAACATCTGAATGCAGAGTTCCAAAGAATAGCAAGAAGAGATGAGAAAGCCTTCTTCAGTGATCAATGCAAAAAAATAGAGGAAAACAACAGAATGGGAAAGACTAGGGATCTCTTCAAGAAAATTAGAGATACCAAAGGAACATTTCATGCAAAGATGAGCTCGATAAAGGACAGAAATGGTATAGACCTAACAGAAGCAGAAGATATTAAGAAGAGATGGCAAGAATACACAGAAGAAGTGTACAAAAAAGATCTACATGACCCAGATAATCACAATGGTGTGATCACTGACCTAGAGCCAGAAATCCTGGAATGTGAAGTCAAGTGGGCCTTAGAAAGCATCACTACGAACAAAGCTGGTGGAGGTGATGGAATTCCAGTTGAACTACTCCAAATCCTGAAAGATGATGCTATGAAAGTGCTGCACTCAATATGCCAGCAAATTTGGAAAACTCAGCAGTGGCCACAGGACTGGAAAAGGTCAGTTTTCATTCCAATTCCAAAGAAAGGAAATGCCAAAGAATGCTCAAACTACCGCACAATTGCACTCATCTCACACGCTAGTAAAGTAATGCTCAAAATTCTCCAAGCCAGGCTTCAGCAATATGTGAACCGTGAACTTCCTGATGTTCAAGCTGGTTTTAGAAAAGGCAGAGGAACCACAGATCAAATTGCCAACACCCGCTGGATCATAGAAAAAGAAAGAGAGTTCCAGAAAAACATCTATTTCTGCTTTATTGACTATGCCAACGCCTTTGACTGTGTGGATCACAATAAACTGTGGAAAATTCTGAAAGCGATGGCAATACCAGACCACCTGATCTGCCTCTTGAGAAATTTGTATGCAGGTCAGGAAGCAACAGTTAGAACTGGACATGGAACAACAGACTGGTTCCAAATAGGAAAAGGAGTTTGTCAAGGCTGTATATTGTCACCCTGTTTATTTAACTTGTATGCAGAGTACATCATGAGAAATGCTGGACTGGAGGAAGCACAAATTGGAATCAAGATTGCCGGGAGAAATATCAATAACCTCAGATATGCAAATGACACCACCCTTATGGCAGAAAGTGAAGAGGAACTAAAAAGCCTCCTGATGAAAGTGAAAGTGGAGAGTGAAAAAGGTGGCTTAAAGCTCAACATTCAGAAAACAAAGATCATGGCATCTGGTCCCATCACTTCATGGCAAATAGATGGGGAAACAGTGGAAACAGTGTCAGACTATTTTTCTGGGCTCCAAAATCACTACAGATGGTGACTGCAGCCATGAAATTAAAAGATGCTTACTCCTTGGAAGGAAAGTTATGACCAACCTAGATACCATATTCAAAAGCAGAGACATTACTTTGCCAACAAAGGTTCGTCTAGTCAAGGCTATGGTTTTTCCTGTGGTCATGTATGGATGTGAGAGTTGGACTGTGAAGAAGGCTGAGTGTCGAAGAATTAATTGATGCTTTTGAACTGTGGTGTTGGAGAAGACTCTTGAGAGTCCCTTGGACTGCAAGGAGATCCAACCAGTCCATTCTGAAGGTGATCAGCCCTGGGATTTCTTTGGAAGGAATGATGCTAAAGCTGAAACTCCAGTACCCAGGGACTGCAGCCTACCAGGTCCTCGGCCCAGGGATTTTCCAGGCAAGAGTACTGGAGTGGGGTGCTATTCATACTCAGCTCTTAATGGGGACTTAACTTCTCAGGATGGCAATTGCCTTGACTATACATATTAACTTGTCCATGCATTTAGCTCCTCTTTGGAATTCCTTTAGAGGAGTTGTCCAGGTCCAGTAGAGACCCCATGGACTGCAGCCTACCAAGCTCCTCAGCCCAGGGATTTTCCAGGCAAGAGTACTGGAGTGGGGTGCTATTCATACTCAGCTCTTAATGGGGACTTAACTTCTCAGGATGGCAATTGCCTTGACTATACATATTAACTTGTCCATGCATTTAGCTCCTCTTTGGAATTCCTTTAGAGGAGTTGTTTTGTTCTACTTTGGCATGGGATTTGCATAAAACAATCTCTAAGTAACAGAATTAAGCACAATCAGCACTCCTTTCCTTTACGACAAAAGAGAGCGTCCAAACCCTTCTCGACAGATTTGGATCACCATGAAACAGATGGCAAAAAATTAGCATGGGCCTTAAAGCCATACTAATTATTTTATTGTTCTTGGCAATGAAGAGTCATTTGTTGTTTTAAGAAGAAAATAGACATGATAAGAGAAAGATATCTGAGAAAGTTTAGAAGAAGTGTGGAGAGGAACTGAGATGGCTGAAGATGAAATATTATTAGGAGGATATTTAACTAAAGTAGTTGAGAAATGGGAAAGTCAAATGAGGGAAATGGCAGAGTAAATGAAAGAAGAAAAAAGAAATTTCAAAGTTAGTTTTGACATACTATCAACTAGACTTATGGATCAGTTCCTGGAGCTGTGAGAAATAGGAATCAAAGATGGCAAAGTTTCCAGAGGGGCTGACTTCAAAGTAATTCTATTAATAGGGTTTGAAAGTGAAGAAGAGGAAGCAAAAGTTTACCAGAGAATAGTAGTTAGCTATGTGACCTTTGAGAGGCATTACAACCACTAGGTGAAGGCAATAATTGGCAACTCAGACACAAGGTCTGGGCTGGAGATAAAGGTTTGTGGAAATCAGCAATAGTCGAGCCCATGGAAATAAATAAAAGAATGAAAATAGTAAAAAAAAAAAAAAGAAAGAAAGAATTCAACCTTTGGTGATATCAATATTTACAAGCTACTGAAAGGGGAAAAAAAAAAAACTTAAAAGGAGACTGATTTTTTAAAATGGTAAAAAATAAGAAGAAGAAGAAGAAGAAGAGGAATATGGGAGAAAGTTGTGATTCAGAAGCCAAAGGATGCTTTGTCTGAAATGCTGCAGAAGTCCTAGAGGATAACCACTGAAAAGAAGCCGTTAGATAGGGCAGGTGGGAGACTGTCAGTAACCTTTGAGAAGCTAGCTTCTGTAAAGTGATGGATGGGAATGAGAACTGGGAATCCCGGCCTAGCTAAGGAAGACTGAAGAAGTGAGTATGGACTTTTCTTTCAAATTCGACTGCAGAGAATAGGGACAATATTAAGCACCAGGGGGACTCAAGATCCAACGAAGCTGTAATAATTCTTAGTATGTAGACATTTTTATAGATGGACAAGCTGGCAAAGGCCAGTGAAGAGGAAAGTTCTGCAGATATAAGAGAGTTGGAAAATAAGACTAGATCCTAAGAAGAGTGAATATGGCATCTTTAAGAGGAACAGAACTCACATTTTATAACCTGGTTTTCCCTTATCTCTTGCCAGTCTCCCAATATTTTCAGAGGAACAAACTTAGCTTGCAGATGCTAGGAGCCCAGGATAAATACCTTAAAAAAAAAAAAAAAAACAGCTGATCTTTTTCAGGCAGTTATTTTTTATAATCTCTTCAGACACACAACCCACTATGTCTGCAATGCCCAGTAATCCAAGTCCCCAAATCAAGGTGTTTAGTGGCAGATATCGCTTGTTTCAGAGTGTGGCACCTCACCAGTGCCCTCCAACCTCTATTTCTCACCAGGCTTTTATTTACAGCTCTCTTTTGTGTGTCTCTCAGATACTTTAGGAATAAAGCACTCTCTCATTAAGCCTCTCTTCACTTACCACAGGATTTATCCCACCTACTACTAATAAACTGGTATGATTTATGACACAGGATTTACTTTCACCAACAGCAGGCATCTAAGGCTATCTCTGAAAACTCTCCAAACGCTTATTCAAATGTTACTGAAGCTGAGCCCCTCTCTGTTCCTAATTATTTCATAGAATAACTTAGAAGAAAATTTCAAAGTTTCCCTTCACACAGAGCACAAACTTCCCTCTATGAGACACACTTCTTCAGTCTTGAAATAGGCTTCACCTGTTTTGTCTCTTCTTTGGTGGCTCAGATGGTAGAGAATTTACCTGCAACGAAGGAGATGCAGGTTCGATCCCTGGGTCAGGAGGATCCCCTGAAGAAGGAAATGGCAATCCACTCTGGTATTCTTGCCTGGAGAATTCCATGGACAGAGGAGCCTGGTGGGCAATGGTCTGTAGGATCACAAAGAGTTGGACACTACTGAGAAGTTGGACACACTTTCTTCTTTAGTCATTCCTATCACCCAAACTGACTTCCCTGGTGGCTCAGACGGTGTAGCATCTGTCTACAATGCAGGAGACTCAGGTTCAATCCCTGGGTCAGGAAGATCCCCTGGAGAAGGAAATGGCAATCCACTCCAGTACTATTGCCTGGAAAATCCCATGGACAGAGGAGCCTGGTAGGCTGCAGTTCATGGGGTCGCAAAGAGTTGGACACGACTGAGCGACTTCACTTTTTACTTTTATCACTCAAATTGGGGCCATACTTTCAATGCTACTGAAGTGTGCAAAGTAATGAAAAAGTGAGTCTGGGGAGGAAGAGTCAAGGGAGGTTCAAAAAGCTGTTGAGGAAAATCCAGATGGAGTCAGATAATCTTACTCTGAAACTTAAGGCAAAATTCAGGGTTAGAGATAACACTCCCTATGCTGGAAGGAATCCCTTTCTTATTTTAGCAGCAATCCTTAATGCTTGCCAGATGGGAGAAATGGTTCAGATAATATTATATCTATTTTCTCCAAATTGGCACTCAGCACTCCTAATGTCAGGACCTGTCATAAATGACAAAGATTAATACTGGTTTTTTAAGGATTAACATCAAAAAATGGCTCCAAGTCTTAAAGATTCTCATTCAGCAACCAGAAACAAAGAGAAGATAGAAATAAATGATGATGAGATTTTAGATGATAAGTTCACATCCATGATAAGAGAATAAATGGGTTCCATTTAATCAAGTGAATAGTTGTTTCTTAGTTCATTTTTCCTTTTATTCAGCTTTCAAACTAATATAAATGATTATGGAAGAGGTTAGAAACAGGGGAAAAAATAGTAAATCTGAGCTATGAAAACATGGGAAGGTAACATTCAGTATGATCAGCAAAAGAGAACTAATAGAATTCCCATTAAAAGTTACCATTATAAGAAAATACTTTAGAAAAAAAAATGGTACTCCTTGTTTATGAAAATAGAAAGTAAGCAAAACTATTTTTCCCAAAACAATGAAAACACCACTTCTGCTTTCCTTTAACAAGGCATTAATGAGGGAAATAATTAATGATGCCATCTTACAACCATTCGCCCACAAAATTTCCTTAGCAGAGACCTTTTCTAGTTCTGTAGTTTATAAATGGATCTGGGCTTCCATATTCTGTAGGAAAGCTCTTATTAAATGAATCACTGTATTCTGTAATAAGGTCCTTGACTCTCCAGAAATCACAGCCCCCACGTCAAATGCCATGGGGGATTGACTGCCTAATTTTAGATGATGTCTTACCTCATTAGTGCCGAACATTGAGGAGATGCATGATGCAGTATAAGAAATTTAGGCTTGGAAATTCATAAACAAGGGTCCTATCTCTGCATCTAAAAAGAAAGTGATTTCCATTAAACTATAATCTCTAAGACTATGTCTCCTTCATCCTTTTAAAAACTTGATTTTCTTGTTACAAAAGAAGTTGGGATGATCATAATTATCACAAGTTAGCATTACTTTTTTGATGAGAGTACTGCATTTAAAAAAGCTGAGACCAAATTACATTATTAACATTTTATATTATTTTCTAAATTACCTTTAATTACCATCATAGTCGTGGTGGTTAATATAAGGAGTAGATTAGGTAATTTATATTTGATATTTAGACCAGATAATATATTTAAAAGGACTTTGCTCTTCTGAAGTCCTAATTTTCATATGAATTATAAACACCTTTGTTATTAACAGCTGTTCTACTATCATATCTTTCTTGGAGCACATAGGTGTGATAGCATTGAGATCCACAAAATGCACAGAGAGATAAATATCCTCTTAGTCCATTCCAGTCATACAGTATTTCTTCCTGTGGTGAACATTTTCTGAAGAGTCATTAAAACACTATTTCCCTGCATAACTAATAGCAGCATGGGGTTAAATCAAGTGAATAAATGACTAAATGGAGATCATTTTCTTAGAGAAATTGTTTTCTCCTATTTGTCTCAAGCTTGTGAATTGTCTGATATTTGCCTGACCCATCATCACTTTTAAAAATTATGAAATAAATACATGTGTGCACTTGCACTCATTTACATATCACACAAAAGAGAAATAGGCATCATGTCTTAACAGGAAAGCCTGGATTATAGTGGAAATCTAGAGCTCTAGAGGGTGAAGCAGATAAGCAGCTTCAAACTGTTATGATTCCCCTGTTTTACATGGCACAGACCTTACCTTGACACTGACATTCACTCACTCATTCATTCACGTACATGTTAATATATGGATCCCCGGCTGAATGCTGAGAAAACATAAAGGTAGCCTGTATGGTCAAAAACTCCTCAATTTATGACAAAAGTGGATATGTATTCAATACAATGTGTTAAGTTTTATGATAATAAAAGTTTGTTCTGGATACTGGGGACTGCAGAGGGGAGCACCTCTGTTGAATGTTCTTCAGTTATACTTGCAGATCTGGTTTCCATCCTTCCTCCATGATGCTGCCAGGAGGTGGACCTTATGGCTATTTCAACACCTTACCAACTGGCTCCCAGTGGGGTACAGACAATGGGAAATGTTGAACAAAGGGCAGAGAGTGCAAGAATACCAAGGATAGGTATTTATCTCCAAATTCCTCTTTGAGAGGTAGCCGCAGGTTGTGCAACAGACCACATCTCCTGTGAGTTGGTCCCTTCTGGGGTAACCACTACCACCTCTTGTCCTGTCAGACCTAGGAGAAATTATGACTCCCAGATGCTGCTAGTCCTGTGTTCCTGCACTATCTCTTATGGGTTTCCCTTAATCATATCTAAACTTTTGTAAATAATCCCTGTATTAAATCCTCCTTAAATGAACAACTTTGAGCATGCTGTTTTCTTGATACATCTACCAACCCAGACTCAGTTGAAAAGAACCACATTTAAGAAGACAAATTTCTCATTGTGTCATGAAAAAGAAGGGAAGACTGGATAAGAGAAGAAAAAGGATTAAAGAATGGGAAAAAAAAGGATTAAGACTGGAAAAAAAATTGCATTTGTAAAAATGTAAAGAGCAAGGAATATTTGATATTTCTGAGCATCAGTAGCTCAGAAAATGGTGGGAGAGATAGCCAAAGAGGCAGTCAGGGGCCAGATCATGTAGCACCTAGCGTGATTCAAGGAAATTTGGGCCTCATTATGAATATAGCTCACTTTTCTTGAAGCGTTTGGTTCGGTGCAGTTTCAAAAGGTCACAATAGTGGCATTTTGGAAATTAGAGGCAAGAGAAGCAAAAGTGGAGACAGGAAGACCATTTTCAGTTTAGTACAATTATCTCAACAATACAGTTGAGAAGTAACACACATCTGGACTGAGGCCATATCAGAAGTGATTGAGGAAAGGAAGTGGAGAAGCACATATGTGATCGTACTTTGTGACCAATTAAATACTGGGAGAAAAGTAATGAAACAAACTGGCTAGATAACCAAATATATGTGTGTGTGTGTGTGTGTGTGTGCGTGCGTGCGCCCCACATATATATTTGTTGGGGCATTATTATGTGCTAAGCACTGTTCTTACAGTTTTGCATATTTTGCCTATTTTGGCTGTTTTTGTCCTCCCAGAAACTCCTAAAAATAACAATAACTTTATCCCTATTTTTTTCAAATGTAGCAAGCAAGATACAAAAAGCTTAAGCATCTTATGCAAAGTCCATTCAGGTAATAAACAGAGAAGACAAGATTATAGAAGGAGAAAGAATTTGGAGAGGGGGTTGAGTGAAATTAGGAAAATCAGGTTGGAATTCATTAGTCTAATAGTTGGAAGATATTTAAGTAAAGAAGTCTGATAAGCAATTGTATACAGTAGCTTGGAGTCTAGCAACACAGAAAGCTTGAAATTTTTCAACATCTATTCTTCATAACTGAAATCTTAGGACTAGATGTGAGTCCCTAGGGAGATTATGTAAAGTGAAAGTGGGTTTCAGGTTGGAGACTAAGGCAGTATCAACATTTAATAAATAGATTAAGAGGGATATGAGCAGGAGACCACACAATCCATTCCTGTCCCAAACTGTTGCTGTTCAGTCACTAAGTCGTGTCCGACCTCTTTTGGGACCCCATGAACTGTAGTACATCAGTCTGCATGGAATTTTCCAGACAAGAATTCTGGGGTGGGTTGCCATTTCCTTCTCCAGGGGATCTTCCTGGCACAGGGATCGTATTCGCACCTCCTGCATTGGCAGGTGAATTCTTTACTGAGCCACGGGGGAAACCCAAATCTTCTGGCTAATCTTCCATCTTTCTCCACCGAGAATCATCTGCTCCAGACAAATTTATTTCCTCCTCTTATATTGTGCTTTTTCCAAATAACTTCCTTTGAAAGATGGCCCCTGTGTTCCATTCATCCAAACTTTCTCAGTCCATTTCAAATCCTACTTGCTCATTGGAATTTGGTCCCAACTATCTTATTCTAGGAATTATATGGGCTTCCCTGATGGCTCAGTGGTAAAGAATCCATCTGCCAATACAGGAGACACAGGTTCAATCCCTGGCCTGAGAAGATCTGCTGGAGATGGAAATGGCAATCCACTCCAGTATTCTTGCCTGGAGAACCTCATGGACAAGAGCCTAGCAGACTATAATCCATGGGGTCACAGAGTGTCAGACATGACTTAGTGACTGAACAATAATAACAACAAAGGAATTGTACATAGCACTCTCCTATAAAACTCAGGGAGCTTTCTCAATTCTTTTTGTGGATATTCATATCACACACTAGCAAAGTAATGCTCAAAATTCTCCAAGCTAGGCTTCAACCATGTGAACCGTGAACTTCCAGGTGTTCAAGCTGGATTTAGAAAAGGTAGAGGAACCAGAGATCAAATTGCCAACATCCACTGGATCATCAAAAAAGCAAGAGAGTTCCAGAAAAACATCTACTTCTGCTTTATTGACTACCCCAAAGCCTTTGACTGTGTAGATCACAACAAACTGGAAAATTCTTAAAGAGATGGAAATACCAGACCACCTGACCTGCCTCCTGAGAAATCTGTATGCAGGTCAGGAAGCAACAGTTAGAACTGGACATGGAACAGACTGGTTCCAAATCGGAAAAGGAGTATGTTAAGGCTGTAAAGACGCTTACTCGTTGGAAGGAAAGTTATGACCAACCTAGATAGCATTGGAGAAGGCAATGGCACCCCACTCCAGTACTCTTGCCTGGAGAATCCCGTGGATGGAGGAGCCTGGTGGGCTGCAGTCCATGGGGTCGCTAAGAGTCGGACACGACTAGGCGACTTCACTTTCACTTTTCACTTTCATGCATTGGAGAAGGACATGGCAACCCACTCCAGTGTTCTTGCCTGGAGAATCCCAGGGATGGGGGAGCATGGTAGGCTACAGTCTATGGGGTCATACAGAGTTGGACACGACTGAAGTGACTTAGCATAGCATAGCATAGATATCATATTGAAAAGCAGAGATATTACTTTGCCAACAAAGGTCCATCTAGTCAAAGCTATGGTTTTTCCAGTAGTCATATATGGATGTGAGAGTTGGACTGTGAAGAAAGCTGAGCACCGAAGAATTGATGCTTTTAAACTGTGGTGTTGGAGAAAATTCTTAAGAGTCCCTTGGACTGCAAGGAGATCCAATCAGTCCATTATAAAGGAGATTAGCCCTGGGTGTTGTTTGGAAGGAATGATGCTAAAGCTGAAACTCCAGTACTTTGGCCACCTCATGCGAAGAGTTGACTCATTGGAAAAGACTCTGATGCTGGGAGGGACTGGGGGCAGGAGAAGGGGATGACAGAGGATGAGATGGCTGGATGGCATCACTGACTCAATGGTCATGAGTTTGAGCGAACTCTGGGAGTTGGTGATGGACAGGGAGGCCTGGCGTGCTGCAATTCACGGGGTCGCAAAGAGTCAAACACGACTGAGCAACTGAACTGAACTGAACTGAGCTGAAGGCTGTATATTGTCATCCTACTTATTTAACTTACATGCAGAGTATATCATGCAGAATGCCAGGCTGGATGAAGCACAAGCTGGAATTAAGATTGCCAGGAGAAATATCAATAACCTCAGATATGTAGATGACACCACCCTTATGGCAGAAAGTGAAGAAGAACTAAAGAGCCTCTTGATAAAAGTGGAAGAGGAGACTGAAAAAGGTGGCTTAAAACTCAACATTCAGTAAACTAAGATCATGGCATCCAGTCTCATCACTTCATGGGAAATAGAATGGGAAACAATGGAAACAGTGACAGACTTTATTTGGTGTGGGGGGTGGGGGGGGGACCTCCAAAATCACTGCAGATGGTAACTGCAGCCATGAAATTAAAAGACACTTGCTCCTTGGAAGAAAAGCTATGACCAACCTAGACAGCATATTAAACAGCAGAGACATTACTTCGCCAACAAAGGTTCGTCTAGTCAAAGCTATGGTTTTTCCAGTAGTCATGTATGGATGTGAGAGTTGGACTATAAAGAAAGTTGAGTGCTGAAAAATTGATGCTTTTGAACTGTGGTGTTGGAGAAGACTCTTGAAAGTCCCTTGGATTGCAAGGAGATCCAACCAGTCCATCCTAAAGGAAATGGGTACTGAATATTCATTGGAAGGACTGATAATGAAGCTGAAACTCCAATACTTTGGCCACCTGATGTGAAGAACTGACTCCCTGGAAAAGACCCTGATGCTAAGAAAGACTGAAGGCACGAGGAGAAGGGGACGACAGAGAATGAGATGGTTGGATGGCATCACCGACTCAATGGAGATGAGTTTGAGTAAACTCTGGGCGTTGGTGATGGACAGGGAAGCCTGGCGTGCTGTAGTCCATGGGGTCGCAAAGAGCCAGATACGACTGAGCGACTGAACTGAAACTGATGTTTGTTATTGCCTCTTTGTTTTTTTCTGTAATTTGATATCTGTATCTTAAACAGATCAGAGACTCCATAAAGGTGAAAGGAATTTATATTTTTTTAATTTATTTTTAATTGGACTATAATTGTTTTACAATATTGTGTTAGTTTCTGCTGTGTAAATCAGCGAAGGTGTCTTATTTTTTACATTCTGTTGTTCCCAAAGTAGTGCCTCATACATGACGGATATTTGTTAAATAGTGTACATTCTCTGATTTGATGTTAACAAGGAGTTGTTGCTCTTCAGTCACTAAGTTGTGTCCGCTTTCTGTGACCCCATGGACTGTAGCCTGCCAGGCTCCAGGGGGTTCTCCAGGCAGTATTCTACTGGAGTGGGTTGCCATTTCCTCCTCCAGAGGATCTTTCTGGACCAGGGATCAAACCTGTTTCTCTTGCATTGGCATGCAGAATCTTTACCACTAAGTCACCAGGCAAAGCCTTAACAAGGACTAGACGCTATCCATATAAGCAAGTACATTCTATATTAAGTTTCTGAAAGAAATTATGGAGAGTTGAAATCTTTACTCTTTACCATGCTCTTCTCTCATATGCCCAGCATCTTCATGTTTATTGCGATTACTCTCATAGGAAATGTCATGAGCTCTACACCCTTTCTGATCTACCTTCTATACAAGCTCATCTGACCACAGTCATTCTCTCATTGCAATCCTTTCTGCAAGATGAGAAATCACTAACCTAACTTACTGACTTATTTTTCCTCGACCAGATAAAAGGTGACATTTCCATCTAGAACTGCATTAAATCTATTTCAATGGCAAGAATTTAGGCAGCTAGAATATACTTTGAGACAAATAAGGCTTATGATTTTTTTTTAAATCTTACTACATGCTTCTAGTTCTTAATTATTTCTAGGATCTTGACTTGAAACCTATTAAAGTATAAAGGTATCTGGGGTAGAATTTTCCCACATTATAAATTCAGTACTTTACCATTTCTCTTTATATGACTTTGGACCAATTTTTAGGAATAGAATGCTTTTCCCTTAAACGATATACTAGGAAGAACATCCTATCCAAAGTTGTCCTATCCCATATATCTAGTTATGAATGAACCATCCACTTGCCCCAACTTTGAAAGTGAAAGTCGCTCAGTTGTGTCTGACTCTTTGTGACCCCATGTACTATACAGTCCATGGAATTCTCCAGGCCAGAGTACTGGAGTGGGTAGCCTTTCCCTTCTCCAGGGGATCTTCCCAACCCAGGGATCGAACCCAGGTCCCCTCATTGCAGGCGGATTCTTTACCAGCTGAGCCATAAGGGAAGCCCAAGAACACTGGAGTGGGTAGCCTATCGAACCAAGGTCTCCTGCATTGCAGGCAGATTCTTTACCAACTTAGCTATGCCCCAACTTTAAATCCTATAAATCTTAGTATCTAAAATATCTATACTTTTCATAAATAATGTTTGCCTTATCTTAAAGATGAATTTTGTATGTCTTTTTTTTTCAGTATAACTGTACATGGGTTATTAAAATGGCATGTGTAAATGATAATATGAATAAAATACTAATTTGTATTCTAATAATGGTCTCCCACTGATATAAAAATGCTGGGAAAGATAGGTTGACTTTATTTCTGAAGCAGTTTTAGCTCATTATAAGAACAGCAAAATCTTCTATCGTTTTTTTTTCCCTAAGATAATGGTACAGTTTCAAAGTTCATCATCCATTTGACATTCATCTAAAGGAAGGAATGCTATTGATGGCTGATAGTGGCTCGAGAATTAATAAACCTTGGATTAAGTGCCATTTCTCACTAATTAGTTTTCCTTTTCAGGTTCTAAACTTCTCACTAATTAATTTTTTATCATTTAGGGAGTAAACTCAACATTTAAAGAGTCAATAAGGCTATATCCATTTAAAATATCCACATTGATATGTGCTTTGGAAGCAGGTTTCAGTTTTATTAGTTGCTGGATTAAGTTATTAAATTGTGATTTTTCTCAAAGTCCTGAATAATGTGTGAATAACAAAACTACAAGGATTCAATCAGCTACTAAGTATGAAAACTGAAGTACTCTTAACTGGAAAAACCCTATATAAAAATAACTTACTAACATTATCCCAGATCTTTGAAGAGCTTACTAATTCAGTGTGCTATAATGGAGGGAAAGTAGGTTTTGAAGTTCAACACCCAAAGTTTTCTTAAGTTTCTACTTAGGGAAACTTAGATATTTACTTATTATCTAAATACCAAAAATTTCAATCATTTAATTCCAACCCACAGAAGAAAAAACTGGACAGTATACAAAGTTATAACATTTTGTGAGCCTTCAGAGAACAAAGCCTCCAGACAACTAAAGAACTGAATTCCAGAGTGAAAAACTCCCTCCCCTTAAAGAAGAATGGTAATCTTCTTTATTATTATTATTATTTATTCTCTGATTCCAGGACAGAGGTTAGCAATATTTACTGGTGAACAGGGTCACACTATTTAAATGAATGAAAAAATGAAGTGCCTATAAATGTGGCCATTTCTTCATTCTCATACATGCTTTTTTCCATGTTTTATCTTTCCCTATAGAAGCACAGTATGCCCTCAAATCTGGATTAGGAGGCAAGGAAAAGGTTCAGGTCATAAGTATTCTGTTGGAATTTTAGGCACAATTCCAGCCCAAATAAAGTGTTTCTTTGCGTCTATGTTCCTTATGTGTATATCTTTCTTAGGACAACAGGGAGGGTCAGCTCTAATTTAGGGCAGAATGTGATTATTGCTGAGTATGTGCATGCTCAGTCACTCAATCATGTCCGACTCTTTGCGACCCCTGGATTGTAGCCCACCAGGCTCCTCTGTCCATGGGATTTTTCAGGCAAGAATACTGGAATGGGTTAACATTTCCTTCTCGAGTGGATCATACCAACCCAGGGATTGAACCTGTGTCTCCTGTGTCTCCTGCATGAGCAGGAGGATTCTTTACCACTGAGATCCACCTGGGAAGCCCTCTATTCCTGAGTACTTTTGGCATAATAATATAACCACTTTTATACAATCAAAACCTTACTAATATTTCTAAGAAGTATTATAATAAAATAAAGATAAAGAGCTTTTACTGCTGATATAGCATATTTGTTACCAGGTTTCCCAGGTGGCTTAGTGGTAAAACATCTGCCTGCCAATGCAGGAGACACCAGATGTGGGTTCAGTTCCTAAGTTGGAAAGATACTCTGGAGGAGGAAATGGCAAACTACTCCAGCTTTATAACAGACAACTGTATAGTGCTTTATACTTTAAGAACTTTTAACATCCCTTAGAATTGCACAGCCTTGAGGAATTACCTGGCAGTTCAGTGTTTAGGACTTGGTGCTTTCACTGTGTAGCCTTCACTGAAAGTTGGTACTTTCACTGTGGGGGCCTGAGTTCAAACCCTAGTCTGGGGAGTGGACAAAAAAAAAAAAAAAAATTTATTTTTTAAGATGCACAGCCTTGCAAAGTGAAGCTTCTTATTCTTCTAGCTCTACACAGCTCTCTTTACATTTTGAGGTTCCCACATTAGGTGCATCTCCCAGCATAAAAACTATCTTGCTATGAAGCACATTGTTTTCAAACATAGGTCTCCACTGCATGTCTTCACTCAACCAGAGAAAACCATACTGGTCATTTTAAAATATGCAGTGTCTGTTTTCCCACCATCCCCAGACCCAACTAAGGATCTTTTCACTGCAGTACACAGAAAGCCATATCCAACACACATTCCAAAATGCTGGAATAGATACAACAAAAGGAATTTGCTCCAAGGGTTAACTCCAAGTTCAGCTAGACAGATTATTGCCATAGTTTTAAGTCAGACCTGGCTGAAAAACCAGAGAGCAGAGAAATAAGGAATGCAGAGTTACCTCTGCATGGCTGGACAAAGCTCTTTGGCCAAAAAAAAGAAAAGGAATATATAATGAAATGTTATCAGGATTTTTCTGACAGTATAGCTTGGATCAGTTTATCACTTCAACTGTATTAGGCAAAAAGGAGAAAATGTAAGACAGATCTATGTATATATTTTATCACCGTGCAATGCCCCTATCCTCTGGCAAATATTTTACAAATAATCTCTGAAATTTAACTAATTAAATTATCATCCCTCTATTCTGGGGTAGATTGAAGAGAGAGGGTAAATGCAAGAAACCTACAGATTTTCCACACCAACACTATATACTTAGTAAATAATTTATAAGGAACAGCAACCACAAATCTTCAGAAAACAGTGTATTTTCTTTTATGTCCTTTCTACCATTGTAATGACCTCCAGGTCTCCCAGTCTCTTCCTAAAAGTTCTTCCTTATTAATTATCACATTCCTCCTTATTACTAGTCATTTGTATTTAGGTTTTTTCCCTTCCCCAAAGACGGCAAATTATTTGACAAAGGTACTGTGCCTTATTTCTCTTTGTGTCCACTTCTGTATACTCCACACAGTAGTAGTTCTATCAGTATCGATCAGTGCCATTGACCTCCCTGCTGCTCTTCTCAAACAGGTAACCAAGCCAGGAGAGAACTCAGAAGTTCTGTTTTGCTTCACACTCTGACTCAGTTATATTATTGACTCTGAGGTGGAAGCTAAGCTTTAGCCAAGCTTTTATTACTTCTGAGCAAGTCACTTCATTAAGACTCTATTTGCACTTTCCACATTTTCACTAGAGAATAATGGTCAGCTTCAAATCTACCAGACTGGATGACAGAAATTTCATTTGGCATCATTTATTATATCCAAACATTATTATACAGTGTCATTAATTCTGTCATTCAGCTGTGAGAGATCTAATCTTACAAAATGACTTGGAAGAAAAAGATGAAATACAATTGACAGCCCTCTCCCTTTGCGTGGATAATCCCTTCAGTTGATAATCTAAAATAATCCATCATCACCACTCAGATCACTCTCCATGCCAAAAAATAGCAAGGAGCTGGTACTTTCCTTTCTCCACTGTGTAGCTAGAGAGAGAGGAAGACAAGCTTTATAGCTGATTTTTAAATTAATTTATTTATCTATTTATTTTTGGTAGTGCTGGGTATTCATTGCTGCATGTGGGCTTTCTCTAGCAGCGTGAGTGGGGGCTACTCCTTGTTAAGGTACATAGGCTTCTCACTGTGGTGGCTTCTCTGGTCACCAACCACAGGCTCTAGGCTTGCGGGCTTCAGGAGCTGTGGCACAGTTGTTGTGATGCAACTAAGCTACAGGTGTATCCCACAGCATGTGGAATCATCCCAGACCAGGGATCGAACCCACTGCATTGGCAAGAGGACTCTTAACCACTGGACCACCAGGGAAGTCCTACAGCTGATTTTAAAGCCACTATCTTTTATAAATAGTGTGTAATGTGAAAATAAATGATTTTTCACATTGAATAATTAATATTTGCAATATTCTAATATTTTAAAAGTTTGGGCCAAACCAGTCCTCACAACTGAAACAGTGAACTATGCAAGGTTTCTCCTGCCTTTCTTTCCAAGAGAGAATAGCTTAGTTTTGACATCCACTTGAAATAAACTCCACTGTCCTAGAATAGTAGAACAATGTGTTTGCAAATTCGTGGGGAAATACCTGCTCAGTACAGCAATGCTCTGCCACTGAGTTAAAGATCCCCATCAATTACTCAGAGTCATCCAAGACCATGACATGCTTCTGAATTGAGCCATTCTCTGGCCCACTAATCCAGGACTTTCCTGTGTTACTAACCACTGATTCTCTAACAGTTTTGATTATTTATTCCTCAGCCACTGTTGGTAGCTACTAATCTATAATCTCCATAAATCTTACAGAAACATCCTAGAAAGGTTTTTTTTTGTTTTTTTTTTTTTAATCTTTGCTACCACCAAATTTCAACTACAGCCTGTATCTGCTGTGTTCTAGAACAAACTTAGCTCCATGCAGCCCACATCCTGGTCTTATCCAAGGCTGGGTTAAAAACTGACCCACACCCTGAGTGTGTTTCAAAATAACCAAACTTATCCCAACATATGTTTTCAGTTCTCTGTACAGTAAGCCAAATCAGAGACAATACTTTGCCAGCAAAGGTCTGTCTGGTCAAAGCTATGGTTTTTCCAGTAGTCATGTATGGATGTGAGAGTTGAACTATAAAGAAAGCTGAACGCCGAAGAATTGATGCTTTTGAACTGTGGTGTTGGAGAAGGCTCTTGAGAGTCCCTTGGACTGAAAGGAGATCAAACCTGTCAATCCTAAAGGAAATCAGTCCTGAATATTCATTGGAAGGACTGATGCTGAGGCTGAAACTCCAATACTTTGGGCACCTGATGTGAAGAACTGACTCATTCGAAAAGACCCTGATGCTGGGAAAGATTGAAGGCAAGAGGAGAAGGGGACGACAGAGTTTGAGATGGTTGGATGGCATCACTGACTCGATGGACGTGAGTTTGAGCAGGCTTCGGGAATTGGTGATGGACAGGGAAGCCTGGCACGCTGCAGTCCATGGGGTCGAAAAGAGTCAGACATGACTGAGTGACTGAATTGAACAGTACAGTAAGCCGGTGTTAAAATAAAGGATTCAAATTGGTACATTTATTATTTAAAAGAGGAAGAAACATGCCACCAAGGAATAAAATCATATTTAAAGCAACTCTGCTTTTCCCATAAAAATTATGTATACATTAATATTTTACTCTTTTTCATTCAAGTTAATAATCAGAAATCTTTGGCAGTCTGCATTTCCCAATATAATGGTACCCCATGTCCCACCACATCATTCACATATTCTTTGGGGTGGGAAGGGGTGTACCACTACACAGTTTGCAGGATCTTAGTTCCCAAATCAGGGATTGAACCCAGGGCTATGGTTGTGAAGACACAGAGTCCTAACCACTGGACCACCAAGGAAGTCCCAAATTATTTGCTTTATTTAATTTTATTTTATGAAATTGGATTCTGGTTCTTGTGGAAACATATAATTAAATCTCTTGTGCTGCTCAAGAGAGGTTAATTGTTTTAAATAAAAATCGTTACAACATTTTGCAATGACAACATGAAAACAAAAGTTTCTTTTGACAGACCACAACTTTTGGTAGAAATTGTAAAGAAATCAATCAACAGAAAAGGGATGGTGACCTAACTCTTTGTATTTAAGAAATCTTTCTCTTTTTTTTGCTAGAATTAATTAATTTTAGCTAAGAGCGCTAAGAATTCATTTACCAAACTAAACTCCCACACTTCTTTAAAATTATAATTTAAATTCTTCAGTAAACATGCATGTATAATCCATTCTTCATATTTTTTGCCAAATGATATGACCTTCCATTTAATAAGCATTACTGACAAACAGCTTAGTTTTTTTAAACATGAAATATTGTTTGAAGATTAAAAGGTCTGTCTCTGAAGGGATCATAAGCACTTGAAAGTAGACATCTGAAAAGTAGTAACTATTCCTTAAGTTTCAAAGTATCACTACCATACCACCTGCTGCTGCTGCTACTGCTGCTAAGTCACTTCAGTCGTGTCCAACTCTGTGCAACCCCATAGACAGTAGCCTACCAGGCTCCCCCGTCCCTGGGATTCTCCAGGCAAGAACACTGGAGTGGGTTGCCATTTCCTTTCCAATGCATGAAAGTGAAAAGTGAAAGGGAAGTCGCTCAGTCATGTCTGACTCTAAGCGACCCCATGGACTGCAGCCCACCAGGCTCCTCCGCCCATGGGATTTTCCACCTACTCCATCTTAAATGTCAAGTTCACATGGGTTAAATGCTAGAAGTCCATAAGGTTGTAAGATAAAGGTCTTGAATGCATAAATATGCTAATAGCTACTAAAGAACAATCTTTATATTTTTAATAGCTTAAGACAAAAAATATTTCAAAAGAAAACTATGTCCATCTTTCTTTTATTGATATGGAATAATTACTTAGTAAATCTCTTTTTTTACTCTATGCTTATGATTGAAACAGGTCCGGTAGAAAGAAAAACTGGCATTATTCTTATTGAGTCTCTCTTATGTTGCAAAGAGAATCCTCAGATTTGAAGTTGAAAATATGGTGTCCCTGTTAATAGAATGCTCACACTGTACCTGGCACGGTACCAGGGAAGGCAGAGGTAGGTTTCTCCTCCAGAGACTTACTATCTAAGAAATGCAGACAAAGCTATTTGCATATAACAAGAAAGCCCATTCTTCAGTTAAATGTCAGTTTCAGAAGTACTGGCTTTCAGGCATCTCTTAGGTTTCCACCCTCCCTTTTTCCTCCTGCACTTTTTTCCTCCCCTTCCTTGAGTTTCAGTGCACACAGGATTTTCACAGAAAAGGTAAATGAAAAACTTGCATTCTGATGACAAAAGAGGAAAGAAATGGACAGTTACAAGTACACCGGAATGTTTCGGGATCTAGAGAACATAACAGAGAAAAATCTCACCAGGACATAAGAGACTTAGAAAGGAATGCGAGTGAGAAATGGAACCAATTTCTACAGCTGTTATTGAGTTCTGGACATGAAGATGAAATAAATGTTCTGTCTTTTGTGGTTTACTTTGACACCAGTGAGATTGTAGAGTAAGAAGCAGCTATTGAAAACACCCCTTTGCCTCTATCCCACTTTAAGTTACATTAAAATCCTGCAGATGTTGACTGAAACAGGTAGAGAAAAACATCAAGGTCAACTAGACATCCCATATAAAATATTATAATTTAGGTGCCCAGAAAACTTAGGGTCGAAAGATTGCAATTACTTTACTTGTACTAGACTAATCACGAAAGCATAGTCTGAATAGACTCCACTTTACTTTTGTTTTCATTAATTTCCTAGTGGGATAACTTTGTACCTTTCTTTGTGTGTGTGTGGTGGAGCGGGGGGAATACCTTTGAATGTGTGTACTGAAGCAAATGTTGATAATTTTTTCAGGGAACTTAGCTCAATGTGATGTGGGAGACTCAATGGAAGGGGAGTTTGGGGAAGAATGGATACATGTATGAGTATGGCTGAGACCCTTTGTTCACTGTTCACCATTGTTTTTGGTTGTTTTTTTTTAAAACACTTGCTGCCCTAAGCTGCTTAATTTTTAAGATTTAGTTATTTATGGCTGCACTGGGTCTTCATTGTGGCATGCTGGCTTTCTCTAGTTGCAGTGCATGGGCTTCTCATTGTGGTGGCTTCTCTCGCTGTGGAGCATGGACTGCAGAGCATGGTCACAGTGGTTGTGACATATGGGCTTATTTGCCCCGAGGCATGTGGAATCTTCCCTGACCAGGGATTGAACGCATATCCCTTGCATTGACAGGCAGATTCTTAGGCACTAGACCACCAGGACAGTCCTTATTACAGCACTGTTAATCAGCGATACTCCAATACAAAACAAAAAGTTTAAAAGAATGTTGATCATCTTTTAATGATATGGCGCACAAAAGGAGAGCTAGAATAGTCAGAAAATACTGAATTCTTCATGCATTATCCTAATAATATCTCACAAATCTTCAGGTAGGAATTAATATTACCCCTTTTTTGCAAAAGAGGAAACGGGAGCTTAACTGGATATTCAATAACATGTCCAAGGTCACATAATTAGTGAGTGGGAGGTCAGAAATTGAACCCTCTCATCTACCTCCAGAGCCGGCATCATGACTCCCTACTTACAGTAATGCATGAGCTCATCCTAAGGATGAGTCAGAGACGATTAGATGGACTTGGGAAGGTGGGTTAGCAAAGTCTTTCACAAAGTGTAGTACACACATCACTGGTGGTGTTCAAGATGAATTTTTGGTGATATGTAGACAGACTTTTTAAAAATGTAATAGTAGTATATTTGTTAGGATATGTTCAGAACTAATATGATCAACTTATTAAACCCAATATTTCATGAATTTTTTGTTGTTTAGAATAAGGCTAAAGTTTTTTAAGTGAACTGTTTAAAATGTGTGCAAATAAAAAAGTCATAGGAAAGTAACAGTACAGATGGAACTCTTAATTCGGGAAAAGGCACAAAGAAAAGAAATCAAATTTGGGAACCATGGAATTAAAGCACTGCATGATGGTAAAAAATCACTAGTAAAATGTCATGGAGACTTGAAAGCAGACAATAAGTATACAGAAGAGCAAATATGTCATTATGACTAGATTATGGGGTGGCTAGATAGAAATTAACCTGAGAGGTTAGCATGTTAAGAAGCTTAGAATTTAAAACAAAAGAAATTGGAGAGTCATCAATAGATTTGACAGTCAGATTTACAGGTAAGAAAAAACACTCTAGAGAAAAGTCCTGGAGACAGAGGCCATGACATCACACTCATTTTGATGGCTACTACCAGGCAATGGCACCCCACTCCAGTACTCTTGCCTGGAAAATCCCATGGACGGAGGAGCCTGGTAGGCTGCAGTCCATGGGGTCGCTAAGAGTCGGGCACGACTGAGCGACTTCACTTTCACTTTTCACTTTCATGCATTGGAGAAGGAAATGGCAACCCACTCCAGTGTTCTTGCCTGGAGAATCCCAGGGATGGGGGAGCCTGGTGGGCTGCCGTCTATGGGGTCGCACAGAGTCGGACATGACTGAAGTGACTTAGCAGCAGCAACCAGAAATCCAGAAAATGACAATGATTAGCAAGCATGTATAGAAATTGTAACCCTTGTGCACTATTGATGAGAATGTAAAACCCATGCAGCTACTATGGAAAACACTAGGGTGATTTTTCAAAACTTTACAAAGAGAATTACCATATAATCCAGTAATTCTACTTTAGGGTATATACCCAAAAGAATAGGATAGGTACTCAATGAGATATTTGTAAAGTCATGTTCATGCCAGCATTACTTGCAGTAACTTAAAGATGGAAGCAATTCAAGTTTCTATCAACAGATGAGTAGGTAAACAAGATGTGATATATATATAACTCAGTCTTAAAAAGGAAGGAACTTCTGAAACATGCTACAGAATGGATAAACCTTGAGAACAATACGCTAAGTGAAATACCTCAGACACAAAAGACTAATACTGTCTGATTCCACTTAAATCTAGTACTTAGAGTAGTCAATTCACAGAGACAGAAAGTAGAACAATGGTCACCAGGGCTGGGAAAGGAGGGAATGAGGGAAATTATTGTCTAGTTGATACAGTTGCAAGATAAAAAGTGTTCTGTGGATGGATGGGAGTGATGGGAGGACAACAGTGTGAATATATTTGGAATCCATTGAACTGCACATTTAAAAATGGCTAAGATGTTAAATCTTAATGTATTTTAACAATTATTTACTTCAAAAATGAAAAAAAGGAAACCATTATAATAGTCCACACACAAAAGCATTGAATCTTTAGCTAAAACTTTAACTAAAGAAGCAACAACTGATGGAGTCACTGATTCCTAGTCATGGAAATGGCTGGATAACCAGCAGGGCATAACTAACTCATCTGTTCAACAGGTTGGGTCACTTCAGATGTTTTCAGCAAGTGATTTATTCATGGAACTTTTGGATTTATTTAAATAAAAAATCATTGAACACTTAGTGCATATGAAGCTGTGTAAGTCCTGGGGATAAAGTGGTGAAAAAAAAAAGATATTATCCATCTCATTTTCTAGAATGGATAGTAATGGATCTTTCCACCACTGGCAGGTGTGAGCCCTTTAATTATTCTTATCTTGTGAGTCCAGATAGCACCTTCCATCCACAGCCCGTTTGCTTAGTCAATGTTTGCCAGACTTGAGGCATGCCAACTTTTCATTTTGAAAGTTCTTTTTAATTACCATTGATTCAGAAAAAGAAAATCTAACATGAAAACAATAGTCTAACACTAGATATAATCCTAAAATGAAGATCAATCTAATAAACACATTTAATTATAACTCACTACTTGCACCTTATTTTTTCTTTTTTGTCATGAAACAGTAACAGTATCTTCAAGGGTATTTACTGTCCTGTGGACATTTCTGAGTCAACCATTAGAAACCACTGGACTAGGATACTTGCCAATTCCCCAAGTCTGATTCAAGTTATCTCTGCCTTCTTCAAATTAATTAATGGCTTCAAGGGATCCTACTTTGGCTGTCTTTGAACATTAAGACCTATAAATAAGAGATACACATAATAATACCTATAAATACCCAAAGATTTCTGCCAAGCCCCTAACAGTTCTTCCTGCCATTAAATGATAAAATTCAATTCAAACTCATTGACAAACTCTAATTGAATACCTCCATGTAACAGATAACAGATGAAGTACTGAAGGCGAAAAGTTCTTCACCATAGAATGGACATCTCCTCTACTAAGAGTGAAAGGGGGCCCTCTTAATACTTATATCAGCAAAATTGACCCAAAATTTAAGAGATTATACTTACCCTACTTAGTTGAGTTCAGTTCAGTCTCTCAGTCGTGTCCAACTCTTTGAGACCACATGGACTGCAGCATGCCAGGGTTCCCGGTCCATCACCAACTCCTGGAGTTTACTCAAACTCATCTCCTTTGAGTCCGTGATGTCATCCAACCATCTCATCCTCGGTTATCTCTTTATCCTCCCATCTTCAATCTTTCCCAGCATCAGGGTCTTTTCCAATGAGTCAGTTCTTAGCATCAGGTGATCAAAGTACTGGAGTTTCAGCTTCGGCATCAGTCCTTCCAATGAATATTCAGGACTGATTTCCCTTAGGATGGACTGGTTGGATCTCCTTGCAGTCCAAGCGACTCTCAAGAGTCTTCTCCAACGCCACAGTTCAAAAGCATCAACTTTTCAGCACTCAACTTTCTTTATAGTCCAACTCTCACAACCATACATGACTACTGGAAAAACCATAGCTTTGACCAGATGGACCTTTGTTGGCAAAGTAATGTCTCTGCTCTTTAATATGCAGTGTAGGTTGGTCATAACTTTTCTTCCAAGGAGCAAGTGTCTTAATTTCATGGCTGCAGTTACCATCTGCAGTGATTTTGGAGCCCAAGAAAATAAAGTCTGTCACTGTTTCCATTGTTTCCCCATCTATTTCCCATGAAGTGATGGGACCAGATGCCATGATCTTAGTTTTCTGAACGTTAAGATTTAAGCCAACTTTTTCACTCTCCTCTTTCACTTTCATCAAGAGGATCTTTGGTTTTTCTTCACTTTCTGCCATAAGTGTGGTGTCATCTGCATATCTGAGGCTATTGATATTTCTCCTAGAAATCTTGATTCCAGCTGGTGCTTCATCCAGCGTGGCATTTCTCATGATGTACTCTGCATATAAGTTAAATAAGCAGGGTGACAATACACAGCCTTGACGTACTCCTTTTCCGATTTGGAACCAGTCTGTTGTTCCATGTCCAGTTCTAACTGTTGCTTCTTGATCCGCATACAGATTGCTCAGGAGGCAGGTCAGGTGGTCTGGTATTCCCATCTCTTTCAGAATTTTCCACAGTTTGTTGTGATCCACACAGTCAAAGGCCTTGGCGTAGTCAATAAAGCAGAAGTAGATATTTTTCTGGAACTCTCTTGTTTCTTCAATGATCCAACAGATGTTGGCAATTTGATCTCTGGTTCCTCTGCCTTTTCTAAATCCAGCTTGAACATCGTTCACGGTTCATGTACTGTTGAAGCCTGGCTTGGAGAATTTTGAACATTACTTCGATAGTGTGTGAGGTGAGTGAAATTGTGCAGTTGTTTGAGCATTCTTTGGCATTGCCTTTCTTTGGGATTGGAATGAAAACTGACCTTTTCCAGTCCTGTGGCCACTGCTGAGTTTTCCAAATTTGCTGGCATATTGAGTGCAGCACTTTCACAGCATCATCTTTTAGGATTTGAAATAGCTCAACTGGAATTCTATCACCCCCACTAGCTTTTTTCATAGTGATGCTTCCCTAAGTCCCACTTGACTTCACATTCCAGGATATCTGGTTCTAGGTGAGTGATCACACCATTATGGTTATCTGGGTCATGAAGATCTTTTTTGTATAGTTCTTCTGTGTATTCTTGCCACCTCTTTTAACATCTTCTGCTTCTGTTAGGTCCTTACCTTTTCTGTCCTTTATTGTGCCCATCTTTGCATGAAATGTTCCCTTGGTACCTCTAATTTTCTTGACAACATCTCTAGTCTTTCCCATTCTATTGTTTTCCTCTATTCCTTTGCACTGATCACTGAGGAAGGCTTTCTTTCTTTTTTTTTTAATCAATTATTTTATTTGGAGGCTGTTTACTTGACAATATTGTAGTGGTTTTTACCATACATTGACATGGAGGAAGGTTTTCTTATCTCTCCTTGATATTCTTTGGAACTCTCCATTCAAATGGGTATATCTTTCCTTTTCTCCTTTGCCTTTCACTTTTCTTTTCACAGCGACTTGTAAGGCCTCCTCAGACAACCATTTTGCCTTTTTGCATTTCTTTTTCTTGGGGATGGTCTTGATTACTGCCTCCTGTACAATGACACGAACCTCCTTCCATAGTTCTTCAGGCACTCTATCATATCTAATCCTTTTAATCTACTTGTCACTTCTACTGTATAATCATAAAGGATTTGATTTAGTTCATACCTGAATGGTCTAGAGGCTTTCCTTATTTTTTTCAATTTAAGTCTGAATTTTGCAATAAGGAATTCATGTTCTGAGTCACAGTCAGCTCCTGGTCTTGTTTTTACTGACTGTATAGAGCTTCTCCATCTTTGGCTGCAAAGAATATAATCAATCTGATTTTGGTATTGACCATCTGGTGATGTTCATGTGAAGAGTCTTCTCTTGTGTTCTTGGAAGAGGGTATTTGCCATGATCAGTGTGTTATCTTGGCACACACTCTAATAGCCTTTGCCCTGCTTCATTCTGTACTCCAAGGCCAGGTTTGCCTGTTACTCCATGTATTTCTTGACTTCCTACTTTTGCATTCCATTCCCTATGATGAAAAGAACATCTTTTTTGGGTGTTAGTTCTAGAAGGTATTGTAAGTCTTCATAGAACTGTTCAACTTCAGCTTCTCAGCATTACTGGTCGGGGCATAGACTTGGATTACTGTGATATTGAATGGTTTGCCTTGGAAATGAACAGAGATCATTCTGTCATTTTTGACATTGCATCCAAGTATTACATTTCAGACTCTTTTGTTGACTATAATGGCTACTCCATTTCTTCTAGGGGATTCTTGCCCACAGTAATTGATATAATGATCATCTGAGTTAAATTCACCCATTCCAGTGTACTTTAGTTCGCTGATTCCTAAAATGTTGAAGTTCATTCTTGCCATCTCCTGTTTGACTACTTCCAATTTGCCTTGATTCATGGACCTAACGTTCCAGGTTCATATGCAATATTGCTCTTACAGCATCGGACTTAACTTCTATCACCTGTCACATCTACAACTGGGTGTTGTTTTTGCTTTGGCTCCATCTTTTCATTCTTTCTGGAGTTATTTCTCCACTGATCTCTGGTAGCATCTCCAGTACCCTACTTAAGGAGGTCACAAATTGATAAGTAGCATAATCAAATTACTGGGGCTGCCCAGTCAGTGCTAGTGGTAAAGAACTCTCCTGCCAATGCAGGAGACGCAAGAGACATGGGTTTGATCCCTGGGTCAGGAAGATCCCCTGGAGGAGGGCATGGCAAACTACTCCAGTAATCTTGCCTGAAGAATCCCATGGACAGAGGAGCCTGGAGGGCTACAGTCCATAGGATCACAAAGAGTTGGACATGACTGAAGTGACTTAGCAGGCACGCATGATCAAATTTATATGAAAACTCAAATGAAAAAGCACTTAATTGGTGGGTATGGAGAGACTTAAGGATGGTGATTGGGGATACTTCCAAAGAAACTAAGGCTTTAATTAAATCTCAAAGAACTACCAGTATTTCAACCCAAGGAAGAAAATGAGAAGTACACTTTGAGCAGAGGAACAGCAGAGAGCTCATCAAAATACTGGCTGCAACTCTAATATTACCATTTACAGTGGAAAATATTAAGGGTTTCTAAAATGCATTTGTCATACTCTTTACCTGTGTGGAGCTTATAATTTTTTTAATGTTAAAACAATTTTTTTAAAGACAAAATAATGGACATCTTTTCCCTGACTGTATGATACACACATAAGATTCAGATATTAAAAAGGGGGGAGGGGAGGGGAACAGAGACAGATAATGAGAAAGAGAGAAAGCAATAAAGAGAGAGAAGGGGGATAAAAGGAAGGAGAGGGTGAAGGAAGGAAAAGAGAAAGAAAGAAAATTTACCAGCATAATTGAACAGGGTTCTTAACTTCCAGCATGACAGTTTTCTGGATTCAAGATAGATTTCAAGGATGGATGTATAGAACTACATATATTAGATTATGTTACAGATGCTAAGGTCCTATTTTCAGTGGCTGCTATTCTTTGTCGCTTGGGAATGACTAACAGAAGATAAGGGACTTCCCTTGTTGCTCAGCTGGTAAAGAATCTGCCTGCAATGCAAGAGACCCCAGTTCTATTACTGGGTTAGGAAGATCCACTGCAGAATGGATTGGCTACCCACTCTAGTATTCTTGGGCTTCCCTGGTGGCTCAGCTGGTAAAGAATCCACCCATAATATGGGAGACCTGGGTTCAATCCCTGGGTTGGGAAGATCCCTGGAGAAGGGAATAGCTACCCACTCCAGTATTCTGGCCTGGAGAATTCCATAAACTACAGAAGATAGTCTGATTTATAGCTCTCTTCATTTTTTTTTAACATCATGATGTGTTACTTCCTGGCATTCAGTGCATGAGTTCTCCCAACTAATTCCAAAGCTTGCATATTAAATGAATTTTTTAAGATATCTCTCATTATAATGTTTTATAAACTTTTCTGATGTTCAGCTCCTTCTCATCATCATGACAACCTGGCAATTATCAGGTAGGAGTCCTATTACACTGTCTTTTAATTTCCATTCCCTTTGATAATTTTTATCATCTTTTGATTTTCAGCTAAACCTTATGGCAGTTGAGTTCTCATGTCCAATCTCACTAAATCAGGCAAGTATACATAATTATGTAATTTTTATGTGTTAACCAGGGCTGTGTTCCAAAGTGTTTCATTGGCTGCCGACCTCAGAACTATTTGAATGGTTATTAAAATGCAGATTTCTAAGACCAGTTTCATAGTCCTGGAAATTTACATTTTTAACAAGTTCCAGGAAAATTCTCCCTTCAGACTCGTGTCATTTAGAAATACATGAGGCTTGACAGACTCATCAAGAAACAAAGGGAGAAAAATCAAATCAATAAAGTTAGAAATGAAAATGGAGAGATCACAACAGACAACACAGAAATACAAAGGATCATAAGAGACTACTATCAGCAATTATATGCCAATAAAATGGACAACGTGGAAGAAATGGACAAATTCTTAGAAAAGTACAACTTTCCAAAACTGGACCAGGAAGAAATAGAAAATCTTAACAGACCCATAACAAGTATGGAAATTGAAACTGTAATCAGAAATCTTCCAGCAAACAAAAGCCCAGGTCCAGACGGCTTCACAGCTGAATTCTACCAAACATTTAGAGAAGAGCTAACACCTATTCTACTCAAACTCTTCCAGAAAATTGCAGAGGAAGGTAAACTTCCAAACTGATCCTATGAGGCCACCATCACCCTAATACCAAAACCTGACAAAGATGCCACAAAAAAAGAAAACTACAGGCCAATATCACTGATGAACATAGATGCAAAAATCCTTAACAAAATTCTAGCAATCAGAATCCAACAACACATTAAAAAGATCATACACCATGACAAAGTGGACTTTATCCCAGGGATGCAAGGATTCCTCAATATCTGCAAATCAATCAGTGTAATACACCACATTAACAAATTGAAAAATAAAAGCCATATGATTCTCTCAATAGATGCAGAGAAAGCCTTTGACAAAATTCCACATCCATTTATGATAAAAAAAAAAAAAAACTCTCCAGAAAGCAGGAATAGAAGGAACATACCTCAATATAATAAAAGCTATATATGACAAACCCACAGCAAATATTATCCTCAATGGTGAAAAATTGAAAGCATTTCCTCTAAAGTCAGGAACAAGACGAGGATGCCCACTTTCACCATTACTATTCAACATAGTTTTGGAAGTTTTGGCCACAGCAATCAGAGCAGAAAAAGAAATAAAAGGAATCCAAATTGGAAAAGAAGAAGTAAAACTCTCACTGTTTGCATATGACATGATCCTCTACATAGAAAACCCTAAAGACTCCACCAGAAAACTACTAGAGCTCATCAATGAATATAGTAAAGTTGCAGGATATAAAATCAACACACAGAAATCCCTTGCATTCCTATACACTAATAATGAGAAAACAGAAAGAGAAATTAAGGAAACAATTCCATTCACCATTGCAATGAAAAGAATAAAATACTTAGGAATATATCTACCTAAAGAAACTAAAGACCTATATATAGAAAACTATAAAACACTGGTGAAAGAAATCAAAGAAGACACTAATAGATGGAGAAATATACCATGTTCATGGATTGGAAGAATCAATATAGTGAAAATGAGTATACTACCCAAAGCAATTTATAGATTCAATGCAATCCCTATCAAGCTACCAATGGTATTCTTTACAGAGCTAGAACAAATAATTTCACAATTTGTATGGAAATTAAAAAAAACCTTGAATAGCCAAAGCAATCTTGAGAAAGAAGAATGGAACTGGAGGAATCAATAGTCTGACTTCAGGCTCTACTACAAAGCCACAGTCATCAAGACAGTATGGTACTGGCACAAAATATAGATCAATGGAACAAAATAGAAAGCCCAGAGATAAATCCACGCACCTATGAACACCTTATCTTTGACAAAGGAGGCAAGAATATACAATGGAGAAAAGACAATCTCTTTAACAAGTGGTGCTGGGAAAACTGGTCAACCACTTGTAAAAGAATGAAACTATAACACTTTCTAACCGCGTACACAAAAATAAACTCAAAATGGATTAAAGATCTAAACTAAGACCAGAAACTATAAAACTCCTAGAGGAGAACGTAGGCAAAACACTCTCCGACATACATCACAGCAGGATCCTCTATGACCCACCTCCCAGAATATTGGAAATAAAAGCAAAAATAAACAAATAGGATCTAATTAAACTTAAAAGCTTCTTCACAACAAAGGAAACTATAAGCAAGGTGAAAAGACAGCCTTCAGAATGGGAGAAAATAATAGCAAATGAAGCAACTGACAAACAACTAATCTCAAAAATATACAAGCAACTCCTACAGCTCAATTCCAGAAAAATAAATGACCCAATCAAAAATAGGCCAAAGAACTAAATAGACATTTCTCCAAAGAAGACATACAGATGGCTAACAAACACATGAAAAGATGCTCAACATCTCTCATTATCAGAGAAATGCAAATCAAAACCACAATGAGTACCATCTCATGCCAGTCAGAATGGCTGCGATCCAAAAGTCTACAAATAATAAGTGCTGGAGAGGGTGTAGAGAAAAGGGAACCCTCTTATACTGTTGGTGGGAATGCAAACTAGTACAGCCACTATGGAGAACAGTGTGGAGATTCCTTAAAAAACTGGAAATAGAACTGCCTTATGATCCAGCAATCCCACTGCTGGGCATACACACTGAGGAAACCAGAAGGGAAAGAGACACGTGTACCCCAATGTTCATCGCAGCACTGTTTATAATAGCCAGGACATGGAAGCAACCTAGATGTCCATCAGCAGATGAATGGATAAGAAAGCTATGGTACATATACACAATGGAGTATTACTCAGCCATTAAAAAGAATACATTTGAATCAGTTCTAATGAGGTGGATGAAACTGGAGCCTATTATACAGAGTGAAGTAAGCCAGAAAGAAAAACACCAATACAGTATACTAACGCATATATATGGGATTTAGAAAGATGGTAACAATAACCCTGTGTACGAGACAGCAAAAGAGACACTGATGTATAGAACAGTCCTTTGGACTCTGTGGGAGAGGGAGAGGGTGGGATGATTTGGGAGAATGGCATTGAAACATGTATAATATCATATATGAAACGAGTCGCCAGTCCAGGTTCGATGCACGATCCTGGATGCTTGGGGCTGGTGCACTGGGACGACCCAGAGGGATGGTATGGGGAGGGAGGAGGGAGGAGGGTTCAGGATGGGGAACACATGTATACCTGTGGTGGATTTATTTTGATATATGGCAAAACCAATACAATATTGTAAAGTTAAAAAATAAAATAAAATTTAAAAAAAAAAAAAAAGCCCTAACTACCTACAGCAGTTCCTATTACTGCAGCTGATCTTGGGACTGTAAAAAAAAAAAAAAAAAAGAAGAAATACATGAGGCTTGAAATAAGTCCCCTGATTCCATTTGAGCCACCTTAACAACTTGAAGTAAAATGGCAGGTTCATCTCAAAGGAACTAAGGAAATGCTATTGTGAGAGGAAACAACCACAGGTATGTTGGAAAACTAGTGGATGGCATCATCTAGGTTAATAACTTAGCTACAAATGGCTCACTTGCTAAAACTATTTTGAGATCATAAAATTTTATAATTGGATGTGTCTACAGGATCATATAGAATCATATAGGATCGACTAAACTGAACTGAACTGATAGGATCAATAAGGCTTCCCTGGTAGCTCAGGTGGTAAAGAATCCACCTGCAATGTGGGAAACCCAGGTTTGATACCTGGGTTGGGATGATCTCCTGGAGAAGGGAATGGCAACCCACTCCAGTACTGTTGCCTGGAGAACCTCATGGACAGAGAAGCCTGGTAAGCTACAGTCCATGGGAATCACAAAGAATCAGACATGACTGAATGACTAACACTTGACTTTAATAGATCATTTGGCTTCCCTGGTGGCTCAATGGTAAAGAATCCGCATTCCAATGCAGGAGACACAGGAGATGAGAGTTTCATTCCTGGGTTAGGAAGATCTCTTAGAGAAGGAAATGGCAACCCACTCCAGTATTTTTTCCTGAGCAATCTCATGGACAGATAAGCCTGGTGGCCTATACTCCACAGGGCTACAAAGAGTCAGACACAACTTAGCAACTAAAGTATGGGTATATATAGCACCATTTAGTGTAATGTTAGCTTGACCTTCATATTAAACCTGAGGAAACCAAGGATTATAGAGTCCAGTTATTATGTTATTTTATTTACTTTAAAATAGGAGATTTTTGCTTGCTTTTTCAAGAGTAACACCTAATAATGACATACGGAAAATGTATTCATTTTACCAAAATAGTCAGTCTCCTGCCAGTTTACAGAGTGTAAGTATAGCAGGCCTGACTTATTTTTTGCTATAATTTAATCCAATTATCTAAAGCTCCAAATGCAGGGGGAAAAAACTTATGTGAATAACTGATTCAGTCTCACAGTTATAAAGTAGGTTAGAATGTGTCAATCATCCGGTGCCCTGAGAAGGCTATGAAGACACAATTTCAAATGTCATGTTTCTTCTTGCTGGGAGCCACATGAAGGTTACTGAATTTTAAACATATTTGTAAGCTTAATAAGTACAGATTCTTCTGCACATGTGCCATAGAAGCTCAAGAACATTTTGCTTATTTCTGTGTTATGCTGACAGAATCATCTAACATGACTCAAATCACAGAACACTTAAAAAAGAGATTTTTTTTAATATGAAAAAGCAGCCCATAGAAATAAATATTTGACCAAAAGCTAAACAAATTTTTCCCTGGTGGCTCAGCTTGAAAGAATCTGTCCACAATGTGAGAGACCTGGGTTCAATCACTGGGTTGGGAAGATCCCCTGGAGAACATGGCAACCCACTCTAGTATTCTTGTCTAGAGAATTCCATGGGCTGAGGAGCCTGGCAGGCTACAGTCCATGGAGAAGCAAAGAGCAGGACAGGACTGAGAGTCTAAGCACAGCACAACATATTTAAACAGATTTAACCAAGACTGTCCACCAAAAATACACAAAATTCAATCCTGGGTAAGAGAAGGAAAGTAGTTTCTTTTTTTAGAGCATGTAGCTAACTTTAAAATTTGTTTTCACTGGGAAAATGAGGTTTTTAATCACACATTGTTACAGACACTCCAACAGCTGCTTCGCACTCCTTGCTTCTAACACAAGTTCACCTTTCACTGAGAAATTAGAAGCAGTCCTAAAAGAATGTCCACAAGCTCTGACCACAGCACAAGCACAGCTGTGCTTACCCATCCTGCTTTGTGGATGTGCTATCCATTCCTCTCACGAAGGCCAAGCCCTCCACTTACACTGACTGGTAATCCTCTCATCTTCTCAACAGCAATCACTCCAGTGATGTAAAGCGTCTGTCTACAATGCAGGAGACCTGGGTTTGATCCCTGCGTTGGGAAGATCCCCTGGAGAAGGAAATAGCAATCCACTCCAGGACTATTGCCTGAAAAATCCCATGGACAGAGGAGCCTGGTAGGCTAAAGTCCATGGGGTCTCAAAGAGTCGGACACAACTGAGCAACTTCACTGTAGTCACTATAGTCAATGGTCTTTCCTCTCTACCAGAGTATAAAAATCTATAATATTGCACATCAAAGAAAAGGAAGAAAAGAAGGAAGGAAGAGGATGAGGGCAGGAAGGAAGAGAAGGAAAAGGAGAGAAGGGAGGAAGAGAGAAGTTAAGAAAAGCCCTCCTATACCTTCTCCTGCTTCTCTTGTTACTAAGAAATAAGGCTCACCTTATCAGGACTAATCTTCTTTAACCTGGGGTCCTAGAAAAGAATTTGTTTTCTGATAGAGCTCCTATGGAAACTGGGGAGCTAGTACTTATTATATCCAACCCTGGTCAGCCAGAAACTTGAACCTCAGCCCTGTTAGCAATTAAGGCAGGGATTAAAGGAATTGGGCTGAAATCGGCCCCTACTTACATCAGAAGAGGAGCTGGTGCAGCTTTAAAGCCCCACCGCCTAGTGTCAGAATTTCTCTCCTGGAGCCTGACACTCAGCCCTGCTGGTTCTCTGTGCACTGCCCTAAATGTCATGTGCAGCGGGGGCTCGTGCATCGGACACTGGTTCTGCCCCTTGGAGCTTTTCCCAGCAAACACTGCTCTAGCCAGCCTGGTATGTATGCTGCCTGGTTACCCATTCAACATGGTTGGGACAATGGTACCATTCTCCTGTTTAGAGCAAAACTCATAAATAGTTACTTATACTGTTGTCTCTATTTTTTTTATTGTCTCTTTTTTTTTCTAGACATTTTTAAATTAATTAATTAATTAATTTTATTTGTGGCTGCTTTGTCTTTCTTGCTGCATAAGGGTTTTCTCTAGTTGTGGTGTGCCAGCTTCTCATTGCAGTGGTTTCTCCTGTTGCAGAGCACAGGCCCTAGGACTCACGGGTTTCAGTAGCTGCAGCTTGCAGCCTCTGGAGCACAGGCTCAGTAGTTGTGATGCATAGGCTTAGCTGCTTCACAGCATGTGAGATCTTCCCGTGTCTCCTACATTGGCAGGAGGATTCCTTATCCACTGTACCACCAGGGAAGTCCTTAAATTTTCTTTTAAACTCTCTCCAGAAAGCCTTTTCTATTAATATTTCTCTGAATAACTCACAAAATGGTCAACAATGATTCCCAGTTGCCAACTCTGTCCTTATTTCATAGACCTATTGTTGCTTTTGACCCCATGCCCCCTCCCTCCTTTCTGAAGCAGTTACTTCACTCGGCCCCTGAAAGACCACTCTTTTGGTTCCCTTGTCCCTCACAATCTCACCCCTTCTCAGCCTTTACTGTGGATCCCTCCAACCTCTAACCCTGGAAAGAACCCAAGCCTTGGGTCTCAGAACTTTTCTACCTAAATTACTCCCTAAATGATCTCTTCCAGTTTCCTGTATTTAATGGTATTAAATATCAACTTTATGTTGACCACTCCCAAATCTACATGTCCAGTTATGACCTTTTTCTTGGAACTAAATACTCATCCGTAATGTCCACACTGGATTTATCCCAAAATGAACTGCCGCGTTCCCTACCAAACTCTCTTTTCTTCAGCCTTACCCTTCTGAATTGCTCAGACCCAAAACCTTGGAAACATCTTTGCTTGCTTTATTTCATACTTAACATCAAATCCATCAGGATATTCTGTCACCCTTATCTCCAAAACAAAGCAAAAATTGAATCACTTTTCACATCCTCTATTGCTGTTGCCCTGATCCAAACCATTATCCCCCATTGTCTGGATATGAACTAGCTTACTCCAGCATTTCTGCATTTTGGCACCTTGACAGTTTTTCTTATAGCATCCAGACTAATCCCTTTAAAAGGAAATAAGATCACTTCTCATGATTATGACTTTCTATTCACTTTAATCTCACTCAAAGTAAAAGCCAAAGTTATATAACGGCCTCCAAGGCCCTAGAAGATCTGACTCTTCCCACTTCCTTGCTGATATCTGTTACTTTCCTGGCAGTAAAGGCCTCCTTGCTATCTCTGGAGCATACTCCTAACTCAGGACATTTGATCTTACTCTTCCTTCTGCCAGGAACACTCTGCCAACAAATACAAATATGGCCCATTTGTCCCTTTTTTAGGTCTCCAGGGTGGCTTCCCCAACTGCAATATGTAAAATGCTACTACCATCCACATTCCCCATTCTGTTCTGTTTTCTTTTTCCATAGTACTTACTGCTACTTGACACACTACATCATTGTTTATTGTATCTGTTCCTCCTCTAGAATCCAAACTCCACTAAGGGAAGGGCTTTGCTTTGTTCTCTAGTGTGACCCCAGAACCTAGGACAACAACAGCCTTATTGGAGGTGATCACTGTATATTTGTTGAATGAATAACTACATAAATATTAAAATTATTAACACGTTAAACCATGTTCCTTTATATTTCAATCACAGCATGACTAAAAATATAATTATGTAATATGCCAATGAAAGGCTTATTTTTGTCATGTGAGATTTTATTCTGAGATGGCTGATTAAACATTTCATTTCTGAAATGAAATCTCTATCCTTGGGTCACTTATTTTCAAACAACCTTTCAGCTCTTTTGAAAGAACCTCACATAGATTATTATTTACTCTTTTTATTTTTTCATGACATTCTCAAAGATCAAGTGAAAAACACATGTCAAAGCAATTTCTCCCTGCTCTTTCTGATTAAAATCAATATTCTCCCTGCTTTTAGCAGCAGTAAAAACCAACACAACAGTTTCCGTTAACTCAATAGAATGTCAAGTGATATCTTAGTGTATTGTTACCAGCAAGGATATCAACAGAGAACTACCAACAGCCTATAATCACTGCTGTTTTATTATCTACAAAATGTCATCTGTGCATATGGCATTTTACAAAACAACACAGTGAAAACAAAGCTCCTGTCTCAAGTAAACCTTATTTAGACAAAGAACTAAAGAAAAGGAGGCAAAACTTAAAATGAGAGCCTGTTGTTGTTGAGCAAAGAGTGTGATTGATCCAAGTAAGGGCAGGGTAGTGAGTCTCATTCCTGCTCTGTGAATATGTAGCTTGATCCTGCTCTTTGGATCACAAACAACAGCCATAACCCTAACTGGTTTTCTCAAAACACTCCTCCTGTTGATCACAGAGAAGAGAGCTCAGGACATACCCATCAGAAAATACACTGTTAGATATGTCCAACAGCAATATAAAACCACACCCCACCAAGAGTTGCTGGCACCTTTTAATATTTTGCTTAAAAAAAAATTGAGCTTTCCCAAGAAATCTTATAAAAACTGTATTGACTTTAGCCTAATAGTGAATTTCTAAGTTTACATAATTTATATCATCTAAATTAAGGAAATTTACAGTAGGATTATTAGTAATAATTAATATTAACATTGCACTTACTAAGAAATGATTTTACAAATACGTAAAAATGTGCATTAAAAAACTAAATATGGTAACAAACAAAAAATTGGAAACAACCTAAATGTCCAAAAGAAATTATTTGAAAGGACTGGATAAATAAATTAAATCTAGTACCACAGAATACTATTCAGTCATTAAAAATGGATCTTTGGGACTTCCCTGGTGGTGGACTTCCCTGGTGATTGCCTTCCAATCAATGCAGGGGGTGTGGATTCGATCCCTGGTCAGGGAGCTGAGATCCACATGCCTTGCAGTCAAAAAACCAAACTATAAAACAGAAACAATATTGTAACAAATACAATAAAGACTGTAAAAATGGTCCATATTAAAAAATATATTTAAAAAAAAAAGAGCTTTGGATCTAGATTTATTGTTACAAAAAATATTTTAATTATAAGGCTGCATGTATCCTATGGTCCTATTTTGACATATGTATATATATACATACATACTCACATTCACGTCACATATAGAGACTCACTCACACTACATATGTATGACTCTGTATACAAAGAACGTGAAAAACAGTGAGAGTGTGTGTGATAGAGAGATAAGGGGCAAAAAAGCAAAAATAAAAGACAGGAAACCCCTTATAGATAGAATGGAGTAAAGCATATAAAAAAAGAGAAATCTCAATGAAGAAAGAGAAGCCAGTCAAATAGGCCCACTGAAGACACCCACAGAATGGTCTGAGATGCACAGATTAAGTTGTGCCCACAAAGATTCATACAGACAGGTGAAGGATGAAAGGATAAATACTAAAAGGCTAATAGTGGTTAAGTCTGAGTGGAAACATTATAAGTAATTTTCAAGCTACCTTTCTATATTACATGATTTTCTTTTACTATGAAAATTTACAGCATTAATAATCAGAATTAATAAAATAGAAAGCTATTAGCAAAAAACACTAGAACTCGAATGAAATAGACACACTTTAAACACAGAAATAAACACAACCCTCAAATTCTTAAGTGTTAAAAATTTAATGAAAATATCATTTACCCTTTAAAATCCTGAAAGTTTTTGGTTTCTACTTATTTAACAACGTATCTTAGTGAAGTCAACAGAAAAGCATGCAGCCTGTTCTCCAAAGGCCCACTGTATGCCAACAAAGAAGTTACTTCTCATTCAGAATATTATTTCCATATGAAAAGAGCACATACGTATTTGTATTTCATCTTCTCTTTAAATCTCAGAACTTCAAAGCCTTGAGGCAATTTCAACATATCTAAGTAGGAACAAAGATAATCTCCATCACATCATCCAAATCAGATATTGAAGGAAGTTTTTCAGGGAAAAACAGAATTCTTGATCAGAATTCTCTAGTTCTCAAAGGTAGCTTTAGACAGATCCAAATATAAAGAAAAGTTTGCAAAACTGGCACACAATTTTTGCTTTAGAAAAGGTCAGAAAACGTCTACAACTTTAGCAAATCATAAAATAAGTCACTCTATGTGTCCGAAAGTGATGAAAATATACACTACTTTTAATTCATCAAATTATGATTTTTAACTTTTTCACCAACCTACAAGGAATTCACTAGTCTGAAAGCAAAACTAAAGATAATCTCTTTCTCTTTTTTTTTTTTTTTTTTTAGCATAAAAAGCACCAGTATATGAGGTTTTATTTCTGAGTTTAAAAATCAGTAACTTTTAATTCACTAGAGAAACTAGAAATCAATAATACAGCAAAATCTAATGATTTTCCACTTAAATTTCTTATGCATATAAATATGGCTATGTGCATTAAAATAATAATGTCAGATTTCTCAATATCAGACAAACATAATGCTTAGAAGGCTATAGATTAGGTGTCTCATTTCTAACAAAACCTGGAATAAGCATCATTTAAAATTTTGTTATTTTAAAACATTTTCAAATACGTGAGTAGAATAATTCTGAGCCACTGGAAGTTTATTAGTAAATGTTATTTACAAAAACCACAATAATTCTCTTAAAATTCAACAGTATCACTACTCTTTCTTATAATCCTTTTTTATTCCATTCTTCCACTGATGACAAAGTGACCACTTGCTAAATTTAGAGATTATGTCCCTGATTCCTCCAAGGTACTCGTGTTGATCAAAATTATTCCGTTGCAAATGGCAGAAACCCATCAAAGTATATTAAACTTTTAAATACACACACACATTAGTTCATGTAAATAAACCTTAGAAAGGGAGAACAGAGTCTATCTTTTTAAACCCAAAAGAAAGCTCTCAAACACTGATAAGAAAATACTTTTCTCTTTTTTCCATTTCTCTTTGTAGGTTACTTCACTCTCTCAGACCATCTTCTCCAGATGGCTATGAATTAGTAGCTAAAAGTCCTACCTGACACCTTAATACCCTCTAACTTAGGGGGGGAAATCAAATGAACAAAAAACAACAAAACTTCATCTTCAAACTCTAGTTAGAAACAAATCCACAGAAGTATTCTGACCAGCTCAATCTGGCCAACAGCTTAAATGGAAAAGGACAGACTTCAAGGAGGAGGATTGTTCACAGAACCTTTAAGGAAAGGCATTGTTGATAGCTGGAAAGAGTGAGGTAGTTGATGGGTTTGGTGGGACAGGAGGGGGAATACTCACACAACATGGGGTGAAACTGCACAGCATGTTCCAGGAATAAGAGACACTCCAATGCAACTAAGGATATGAGGTCGGTAGAAGCCTTGATGGACTTCTCTCAATGTGAGTAGATGTTCATTGTCCAGAGTTAACCTACTCACATCCTCACATTCTCCCTTAAGCCTGATCATTGTGAAGAGCAGAGAATTCTATTTTCTTCTAAGATGCTCTCTCACCTACATAGTATAGTGATACAGCATCTTGCAGGCAATATTCCCCATAATCACATGTTCCCATAGGGAATACACAAAACTGTCCACAAGGTTGAAAACCTTGTGGCTTCCTCTTCTCTGTCTCTCTCTGAGCCTCCCTCTCCATCTAGAAGTGAAGCAAGTCTGCGCGTGCACCATGAAGCATGCAGCAAGAGGTCTTATTGCAGGGACAGCGTGGAAACGTGAAAAGGACTATTCCAGAAAGACATTTAAACTTTGACCTAGAAATGTGGGTTTTAAGAAATCAAAAGCCAGGAATTGATGCCTCGGATACTGAAAAGTTTACGATTCTGCTCCATCTCTCTATAATATCCTGATTTGGAAAGCAAACTTGGTTGGTAGAGAAACTTTGGTTCAGTCATAAAGAAGCCCTCATGAAATCCCTTTGCACTCTCCACTGCCTCCCCCCACCCCACTCATTACAGAGAATGTCTATTGTTTTTCCTCTCAGAATCAATTTTCACCTCATCCTAGAAACAGCCCCTGGATTTCCTCTTAGGCAGACACCTCTCACAGCTTAGAAATATCTGAGAAAATAAAATTGGTGCTCAGCTGGTGACTAAAAAGAAGGCATGTATGAACTGCTTTAAGGCATAATGTGAGTTTTAAGTGTCAGTATCCCACTGGAGAAAGATGTTAGCACACACTATCTTCCCCTTGCATTAACTGGTTACTAATGTGGCTTTTATCCCCCAAAGTTTTATTAATTGTTATTAATAGGATAGCCCTTTAAAAATAATTGTAACTCAAATGATTTGCCCTCCAAGAAGAAACAAGGCACTACTTTCCTCTCTCTTTAATACGATCATTGCTGAGGTTAAGATGGAGACATATCCACCTGCGAGAGACACATCTCTTAGGGGCCCCTCAGGCTGTTTCTCTGAAGGTAATTTTGCATACCATATTTCTAACACCATGACTTTGACCCTAGAATGACTGCAGTCATATTTTGACAATATCTCTTATTAAAGTATTCACTCTTCAACCCCAGACAATGGCTTTTTTTTTTTTTAATGTACACCTTCTTGTCTGTAATAATGGTTAAAAAGAGAAAAGAAAAGAAAGAAGTTTCTTCTTAGCTATTCTACTCTCATTTTCCACATCTATAAGAGAACAGGTGAACTGATTTATGAAGTTTCTTTGGCTCTAATAACCCAAGATTTGAAAACACACTAAGCATTTCAGTTGGCAGCATGGCCAGGTAGAATGACCTCTCACTCTGCTACCATTCAAAAATAGTAAAGCTATCATTCAGTGTGTAGATGAATGGGCACAAGACAAGCTGACATTGTCTCACCAGGACTTACAGACAGAACACTGAAACCTGAGTTAAAGAAATGAGTATATGTGGAGCAAACGCAACAGGATTCATAGGCATGGAGTTGAGAGGTTAGGTTTCAGATGGAAGGGGGCTGTCATCTTCTCTATAAATGTGAAGCAGTTCTTGAAAATCCCCTTTAGCAAAAAGACATAATCATGATGACATTTCCTATGAATCCTATAAAAAACATAAAGCGTAACCAGCCCCTTTGTCAATGTCGTCTATTATGAGTGATTTAATGAAATTTGAAGGTGACAGTAAAAGTCTCATGACACACTTTAGATCAATAAAACAAAGGTGAAACAAACCAAAATATAAAGCATATGCCTGGTATTTTAAAGTTACATACTTGCAACCTATCACAGGAGTCAATTATTCTGACACATTCTGTTCATGGGCATGTAAAATATGCACAAAATTAAAGGTTTCAACTTTAACCATGTACTGCTGCTGCTGCTGCTAAGTCACTTCAGTCATATCCGACTCTGTGTGACCCCATACACAGCAGCCCACCAGGCTCCTCTGTCCCTGGGATTCTCCAGGCAAGAATACTGGAGTGGGTTGCCATTTCCTTCTCCAATGCATGCATGCATGCTAAGTCACTTCAGTCATCTCCAACTCTGTGCAACCCTATGGATAGCAGCCCACCAGGCTCCTCTGTCCGTGGGATTCTCCAGGCAAGAATACTGGAGTAGGTTCCCATTTCCTTCTCCCATGTGGTAGGGACTGAATATGAGCCAGTCGTTTGAGACAACATAGCAAAGACAGACTCTTGATGTCATTGATTATGTACATTTTTCAAAGGATGCAAAATATTGAGTGGATTTTCCTTCAAAATTTATCTAGAATTTTACCACTCTTTCTCTATTTCTATTGTTAATACCCTGGATAAAGCTTCCATCTTCTCTCATCTGATTAATATAAAAGCCTTTGGATACCCTATTTCCACTCTGGTCCCCTGCATCTATGTTATCATACAGCCAAACTCATCTTTGCAGTGTGCTCAATGGCTCGGTCATGTCCAACTCATTACGATCCCCATGGACTGTAGCTTGCCAGGCTCCTCTGTCCACCTATGGGATTATCCAGGCAAGAATACCAGAGTGGCTTGACATTTCCTCCTCCAAACTCATGTTTAATGGTAACATAACTGAAATGAAAATGAGATTTTGGTTGACTGCAGGGTCAGTGGTATTGTACAAGCACTAGAAAAAAAATTTTAGAACTTATTTTATTGCTTTTGAGGACAGTAAATATTTGTAGAATATATGATCATAAAAAGGGAAGAAATAATTGCTCTTTTTACTATGCTGATAAAAGTAGGGTTGCACAGTCTGAGAGGGTCGCTAGTCAACAAGAATTGATCAAGATAAAAATGAACAAAATATTGAGAAGGAAAAAAGAGTTGTGTCATGTGGGGAATACTCAATTCTCATGAACTAAAGAAATTTGGGACATTCAACCACAAGAAAAAAATTCCCACATGATGGATGGAAATAAAGGGAAAAAAGACATGAATGGCTGCCTTAAAAATAGGAAGGACTTCCATATAAAAACAGAATTAAATTTGTCCTGTATGGAAGTTCCAAGATGGTAGTTTGACTCTGTATGGGCAAGACCTATTCAACAAGCACAGCACTCCAAAATTAAGAGAATATTAATAGCTCCAAGAAATGTTCACATAAAGTATGATTATAGTCCACCCCTCCACCTGAGTTACTTTTGCAGCTTCTTCCTACCTGATCTCCCATCTCCAGTGCCTCTCCAACAGCCTAAGCAAACCATTCAAAGTATAGAACTGCCCTGTATTCCCCTACTTAAAAGTCTTCAAAACATTCCACTGCCTTTAGAACAGAATCCAAACTCCTTCACTAAACATTTTCAGCCTCCTCTTTCATAGTTCTGCCTTTGTACTCTGGACTTCAGACCGAATGAATGTTTCCCAGACCTATGAAAAGAACATGCTTCACTCATCTTCAGATTTCAGCTCTCATTAGTGTCTTTATATACCACACAATAATTTCCCCTCAACATTGGGTAAGTTCTTCTCATCCTTCAGATCGCAGCTTTGGTATCCAGCTCAAATATCCTTATCAGATGAAACATGCTGAAGTCATCATCAAGCTCATAAACACTAACAAAAGAAACAAAATCATGTGATCTTTTGAAAACATAAACCAGAACACCCCACTCTTTGTTCAAATTCTACAGTCGCTTCTGATCACATTTAGAACAAAATCCTCTTCACCATGGTCTGCAAAGCTTTGTGGTGACCTCTGGCTCCCTCCATCCTCAACTGCTGTCAGTGCTTCTCTCTGCTCCAGCCATGCTGCCTGCTTGCTGTTCCTTCAACATGTGATGCATGTTCCTGGCCTCATAATCTTTTCACCTGCAGCCTCCTCTACCTGGAACAATATTTTCCCAGATATTTGCATAAGTTACTTCATGCAGAATTTGGCTCATTTGTCATTTCCCCACCACCATCTATCAAAAACAGACTTCTCCACACTCTTTCCCTTTTTCTTTTGTTATTTCATTTTATATAATCCTTATCACTATCTGAGATCCTATTATACATTCTTGCTTATGTATTCTTTCTTTCCCCTGACAGAAATAAATGTAAGCTCCATGAGAAAAGAGACAATGTCTTGTCTTGTCTGTATCTCCAGCACTTAGACCAGGGCAAAGAAAATACTAAGCACTTATTAAATTTTAATAATGAATGACTGAATCATCCTGTTTTTCTACATAGCATTCATTATTATCTGAAATTTAGCCTACTCATTTCCTCTATTGTTTGTTTACTCTGTCTCTACCTTTTAAATAGAATATAGGTTCTATGAGCCCTAGAAGTTTATCTCTCTTGATCCTCGAGAGAACAGGGCTGGGGAAGAAAAAACAAAATAGTGTGTGAACTTGACAGGTGAAAGTGTTAGTCACTCAGCTGTGTCCGACTCTTTGTGACCTAATGGACATAACCCACCAGGCTCCTCTGTCCACGGAATTCTCTAGGCAAGAACACTGGAGTGGGTTGCCATTTCCTTCTCCAGGGAATCTTTCTGACCTAGGGACTGCCACATTGCAGGCAGACTCTTTACCAAGAGAGCCACCAGGGAAGCAGAATAATATCCTATATAGTCCTGGTTATAGCCCTTGCACTTTACAAAAATGCTTATTTCATTGTCTGTATTTTCCACTAGACTGTAGGCTCAGAGAAGTCAGGAACTTATTTTCTTCACGAGTTACACCCTCAGCATTTACCATAAACCCTTGGTATAAAAACTTTCATTTTATAAGTGTATCCATGCAAAGAAGGAAAAGAGTGGAGGAAAGGACAAAAGAACAGGCAGAAGGAAAGATGAAGAACTTTTTCAGAGGGTTGAAAAGATTATTTAGGATCTAAAGTGATTGAACGAGATGACCATTGATATTCCTGAGTTTTTCCCAAGGGAAGTCCCAAAGGAGCTACAAAAGAATAAATGCATAAATTAAGGCTCTAAAATAGATTCTAAGAAGCCAGTTAGAGTATAAGAATCTAAGCACGTGGCTTCCTGTCAAACATTTGTCACTAGGACACTGCTCACATTAATGTCAAATATATACCAGTCACTTGCGTCAACAATGCTCAAGTAGTTCAAATATTTTTGTTTGTGGGTCCTAGGGAAAATTCTTTCTTTTCCTAGAATTTCATATTTCTCCTCCTGTGTCCGCACAGCTTGTGATCTTTATATACATTTTTATACTTGAAAGTTGTTCACTATCACCTTATTATAGTTCTCTACAACAAAATATAGGAATTTTAGTATTCTATGAACACAAGGCTATACATTTTCTTTGAATTAATAATTCATTAAAATTAGTATTGATTTAAAATGAACAAAATAACATATAAATTTAAAAGGTGAACATAAATATAAAAAAGTATATCAATATTAAATAGAAAGTAAAATTGTAAATATGAAAACGGAACTTTATTGGGCCTATACAGCTTAATGAGAAGGGGAAATGTACCATGTCTTTTTTTTTTTTTTGTACCATGTCTTGGTTAGAGGACTCACTGAATGGTCCCTCTGCCTGTGGCTCTACTGGCTTTGAAGTCCCAAGGTCAAGTCTCATAATAAGATTCCTGGTGGGTGAAGGTAGGTTTTTCTTTTATAATTTGAGCAGAGAGGTTTTGTGGAAGAGGAGGTCACAAAGGGAATATCCACCTCAGATAACTTCTGAGGTAAATCAGTTTTTGAAAATAGTACATTCTTGCATGCTCAGTCACTCAATCATGTCTGACTCTTTGTGACCCCATGGACTGTAGCTTGCCAGGCTCCTCCGCCCATGGGATTTCCCAGCCAAGAATACTGGAGTGGGTTGCCATTTCCTTCTCCAGGGGATCTTCCCCACCCAGGGATAGAACCGTCACCTCCTGCATCTCCTGCATTGGCTAGGGGATTCTTTACCACTAGCATCACCTGGGAAGGCCATTCTCTGGGAAATGGTTCCCCTAAAATGACCCACCAGTGTACCCCTTAGAAAATCTCTTTGTACCCTGGTCTGAGGATCACCGGCTGTCATCACAGTGAAGCTCATCTGAAGCTCTCCTCCTCTTGTGAGCATCTCTCCCCCAGCAGTTTCCCTCACTCTCTTCACTGAAATTTAGAGCCTCTCTACTAAATTTCAGGCCAGCCTTTCCAGCCCTGGCATGGTATTACCACATGCACACCTATCTGAAAACTTACAATCCACACACCCCAAGATAACATTATCCCTGTCTCAGCCCCCAAAATAGGTTACACCATCTCTTATATTTTCTATTTTACACAGTGGCATCACAAACCTTCCAGAAACTCAAGCTAAAAACATTAACTCTGAACAGTGAATCTAGTAAGAATTGAGATAATTAGCTGATCTCTAGCCAGCAGACTAATGAAGCTCAGACATGACACTTTCTGGGTGGTCTTGGAAGCTGGAAGTACAGAAGGTATATCTCTTTCCCTTGAAGATGAATCTTAACAGATGAGATCTCAGTAGGTGGAGATAGGCTGATTCTTCTGACAATGGTCAGTAAGCCCTCCAGAATAAGCCAGGGAACCTTGGTTAAGACTGAGCCTCTTAATTTGGTTCTAGTAAATTAGAATGGGTCTTATACAGGAAGGATATAGTTATAACACCATCCCCTCCCATGGGATTACAGATCTAATGTGATTGGACTAGAAGCCTTGTTTCTGGTTCTATTCAAAGACAGCTTTCCCATGTTCCTTTTCACGTCTAGAGTTAAAATACTGGTCATGAGGTGCTGACATTAGCTGCTTAGTCGTGTCCAACTCTGTGACCCTATGGACTGCAGTTGGCCAGGCTCCTCTGGCCATGGGATTCTCCAGGAAAGAATACTGGAGTAAGTTGCATGCTCTCCTCCAGGGAATCCTCTCAGCCCAGGTCTCCCACATTGCAGGCATATTCTTTACCTTTTGAGCCACCAGGAATTCCCAAGAATATTGGAGTGGGTAGCCTATTCCTTCTCCAGGGGATCTTCCTAACCCAGGAATCAAACCGGGGTCTCCTGCACTGCAGGTGGGTTCTTTACCAGCTGAGCTACCAGGAATTAAATACCAAGAACAACAGTTTGCTCTTTGAGATGTTAACCATTCCTCAGTCCCAAGGTCTGGAAGAAGACACTACAATGAACTAAGGTGGGGTCTACTTCACAGCTTCTACAGAGGAACCTGAGAGATATGTATTATATATAATCTCAACATAAGAAAAGGGGGAAGAGACACTGAAAGTAAATAGAGCCCTAAGCAAGTAGGATGGGAACTTGAGATACAAAAATATTCAGATGCTCTGGACTAATAAAGACTAATTCATGGAAAGTATTACTGGACAATAATTATTCATGTGAATATTCCCACAAAGACTGCTGAAGATGTGCATTATACAGAGCTCCTTCCATTTTAAGGGGGGAAAAATCAACTTAAACTAGCTGAAAAGAAAAAAAAAAAAAAAAACTGTGGGATTTATTAATTCATGTGACTGGAGAATTCAGGGGCACATCAGCCTCAGACACTGTTAGACCCTCAGGCTCATGCTGCCAAGCCATGTATTTTCCTCCCCATTTTCAGTTCTGCCCTCCTCCTTGGTCAGCTTCATTTTCCAAGCAACCTATCAAATTCAACCAAGGAAATGAAGGAAAATGAATGCTAGCAATTCTACACTATGACCCTTATAGCTAGTGATACACAGAGGAAGAAAGAGTCCACAACCAATCTCCAGGAGGGCATTTGACTGACCCGATTTTGGACACGTGTATGTCCTTGAACTGCTCATTTTGTCAGGGGAACGAGGGAGTTTGATGGCCAGTGCTTGAGTCCATCTATCACTGTGGCCACCTGGTAAGCCTTAGAAACTCCCTGACAGTATTCCCCACAGGAAGAAGTTATATACCAAAGAGAAAAGGAAGAAAAGGGAAGGGGAGGGAAGCAAGCCAGAAAAATCAAGCTGTAACTATTAAAGACCCTGGTAGGAGGATTCCCATGTTTGCTGGCTTGGTTTCTTTTCCTTCTCTGCTTTCAGAGACTGATTTTCTCCTGCCAGATTGGTTCCTCTGGATCTTTTCTTTCAAAATCAGTACATAAGAGAGAATGGGGAAAAAGAAGAGAAAAGACATAAGGTGTGCAGGGGTGTGATTTGGCAAAACTTGGAGAGAAAGAGGCACAGAGCTGAGATTGTGTGAGAAAAATGGATGGGTGACAAAGGAAATATTTAAAGTATTGCTTTAGGTTATGTAATGCCTTTCATGTGGTTTAAGCAAATAAGTAAACAGAGAGCTATTCTGAACTGTTGTTGGGTTTCTAAATCATTCCTTTGACAACTATAGTATGATTAGATCCTATTGTAGAGTATTGTACAAATACTATACTCTATTAATGTTTACACATGTATCTCCCTTACTAGATCAAAGTTTTCCTGAAGGTCGTTATATCTTACACCATAGTGCTTTGCACACAGAAAGGACTCAGAAACTTAATTGTTGATGTGTGATTTTTTTTCACTCTCAAGATACTCCAATAAATTAGGTCCTTCATTTTTAAAAATCCTAAAGATCGTGTTTCCATGGCCTCTGATTACAACTTTTTTAAGTACACAAGAATTCCCTTTGTGCCTTCATAAACTCATTCTAAGGAATTTTCTCTCTTCATTTAAAAATCAAGATGGTTAGATCAGATCAGATCAGATGAGTTGCTCAGTCATGTCCTACTCTTTACGACCCCATGAATCACAGCACGTCAGGCCTCCCTGTCCATCACCAACTCCCGGAGTTCACTCAGACTCACGTCCATCGAGTCAGTGATGCCATCCAGCCAGCTCATCCTCTGTCATCCCCTTCTCCTCCTGCCCCCAATCCCTCCCAGCATCAGAGTCTTTTCCAATGAGTCAACTCTTTGCATGAGGTGGCCAAAACACTGGAGTTTCAGCTTTAGCATCATTCCTTCCAAAGAAATCCCAGGGCTGATCTCCTTCAGAATGGACTGGTTGGATCTCCTTGCAGTCCAAGGGTCTCTCAAGAGTCTTCTCCAACACCACAGTTCAAAGGAATCAATTCTTCGGTGCTCAGCCTTCTTCACAGTACAACTCTCACATCCATACATGACCACAGGAAAAACTATAGCCTTGACTACACGGACCTTTCTTGGCAAAGTAATGTCTCTGCTTTTCAATATGCTATTTAGGTTGGTCATAACTTTCCTTCCAAGGAGTAAGCACCTTTTAATTTCATGGCTACAGTCACCATCTGCAGTGATTTTGGAGCCCAGAAAAATAAAGTCTGACACTGTTTCCACTGTTTCCCCATCTATTTCCCATGAAGTGATGGGACCAGATGCCATGATCTTCGTTATCTGGATGTTGAGCTTTAAGCCAACTTTTTTACTCTCCACTTTCACTTTCATCAAGAGGCTTTTGAGTTCCTCTTCACTTTGTGCCATAAGGGTGGTGTCATCTGCATATCTGAGGTTATTGATATTTCTCCCGGCAATCTTGATTCCAGCTTGTGTTTCTTCCAGTCCAGCGTTTCTCATGATGTACTCTGCATATAAGTTAAATAAACAGGGTGACAATATACAGCCTTGACGTACTCCTTTTCCAATTTGGAACCAGTCTGTTGTTCCATGTCCAGTTCTAACTGTTGCTTCCTGACCTGCATACAAATTTCTCAAGAGGCAAATCAGGTGGCCTGGTATTCCCATCTCTTTCAGAATTTTCCACAGTTTATTGTGATCCATACAAAGGCTTTGGCATAGTCAATAAAGCAGAAATAGATGCTTTTCTGGAACTCTCTTGCTTTTTCCATGATCCAGTGGATGTTGGCAATTTGATCTCTGGTTCCTCTGCCTTTTCTAAAACCAGCTTGAACATCAGGAAGTTCACAGTTCACATATTGCTGAGACTGGCCTGGAGAATTGTGAGCATTACTTTACTAGCGTGTGAGATGAGTGCAATTGTGCGGTAGTTTGAGCATTCTTTGGCATTGCCTTTCTTTGGGATTGGAATGAAAACTGACCTTTTCCAGTCCTGTAGCCACTGCTGAGTTTTCCAAATTTGCTGGCATATTGAGTGCAGCACTTTCACAGCATCATCTTTCAGGATTTGGAATAGCTCAACTGGAATTCCATCACCTCCACTAGCTTTGTTCATAGTGATGCTTTCTAAGGCCCACTTGACTTCACATTCCAGGATGTGAGCACACCATCATGATTATCTGGGTCATGAAGATCTTTTTTGTAGAGTTCTTCTGTGTATTCTTGCCACCTCTTCTTAATATCTTCTGCTTCTGTTAGGTCCATACCATTTCGGTCCTTTATCAAGCTCATCTTTGCATGAAACATTCCTTTGGTATCTCTGATTTTCTTGAAGAGATCCCTAGTCTTTCCCATTCTGTTGTTTTCCTCTATTTCTTTGCATTGATCGCTGAAGAAGGCTTTCTTATCTCTTCTTGCTGTTCTTTGGAACTCTGCATTCAGATGTTTATATCTTTCCTATTCTCCTTTGCTTTTCGCTTCTCTTCTTTTCACAGCTATTTGCAAGGCCTCCCCAGACAGCCATTTTGCTTTTTTTGCATTTCTTTTCTATACGAATGGTCTTGATCCCTGTCTCCTGTACAATGTCACGAACCTCATTCCATAGTTCATCAGGCACTCTATCTATCAGATCTAGGCCCTTAAATCTATTTCTCACTTCCACTGTATAATCATAAGGGATTTGATTTAGCTCATACCTGAATATTCTAGTGGTTTTCCCTACTTTCTTCAATTTAAGTCTGAATTTGGCAATAAGGAGTTCATGGTCTGAGCCACAGTCAGCTCCTGGTCTTGTTTTTGCTGACTGTATAGAGCTTCTCCATCTTTGGCTGCAAAGAATATAATCAATCTGATTTCGGTGTTGACCATCTGGTGATGTCCATGTGTAGAGTCTTCTCTTGTGTTGTTGGAAGAGGATGTTTGTTATGACCACTGCATTTTCTTGGCAAAACTCTATTAGTCTTTGCCCTGCTTCATTTCGTATCCCAAGGCCAAATTTGCCTGTTACTTCAGGTGTTTCTTGGCTTCCTACTTTTGCATTCCAGTCCCCTATAACGAAAAGGACATCTTTTTTGGGTATTAGTTCTAAAAGGTCTTGTAGGTCTTCATAGAACTGTTCAACTTCAGCTTCTTCAGCATTACTGATTGGGGCATAGACTTGGATTACTGTGATATTGAATGGTTTGCCTTGGAAATGAACAGAGATAATTCTGTCGTTTTTGAGATTGCATCCAAGTACTGCATTCCGGACTCTTCTGTTGACCATGATGGCTAGTCCATTTCTTCTGAGGGATTCCTGCCTGCAGTAGTAGATATAATGGTCATCTGAGTTAAATTCACCCTTTCCAGTCCATTTCAGTTTGCTGATTCCTAGAATGTCGACATTCACTCTTGCCATCTCTTGTTTGACCACTTCCAATTTGCCTTGATTCATGGACCTGACATTCCAGGTTCCTATGCAATATTGCTCTTTACAGCATTGGACCTTGCTTCTATCACCAGTCACATCCACAGCTGGGTATTCCTTTTGCTTTAACAAGATAGTTAAGGCAATATAACCTATCAACATCACAGAATCAAAGTAAGTAAGGCATGGAAGAGAACTTAAAATACCAAAACCAACTCCTTCATTTGCTAGAAGGAAATGGGATCTCTTTCTAGTTAAATTATTTGTTGACCCATATGGCTATTTAGAGCCTAAATCACGGATTTGAGTTCCAAAACTACAGTTTCAGGACTGTTTCTATGCATCATCTTGCCTCGTAAACATTACACCTTCTTGAAGACATGTTCAATCCTCTTCTCTTCATACTGCTGCTGCTGCTAAGTCGCTTCAGTCGTGTCTGACTCTGTGCGACCCCACAGACAGCAGCCCGCCAGGCTAAATAAGTATAATTATTCCTGCCTTTCCCATAGTTCCCAATTAAAAAAAAAAAAAAAACAGTGTGTGAATAATATGGGGTAGTATAAGAACACATCTTTAGATTCTGACCAGTCTTGAGTCTTCTTTTTTGAAGTTGTATGATTTGGTGGAAGTTTTTCTATAAAATTCATGTAATCATACTTATAGTTTACCAGGTATCTATAAGGTACTGAACTGTAGGCACCGAAAAGATAAAACAAATAACATATCATAGACCCTAAACATATATTAGGAGTTTTTTTCTGCCAAACCACAACCCCATCCATAGCTGAATAACATTTATGAAAAATACTGAAACATACAGAAGTCTATGTCAGAAGTTACAATTTTAGCTCAATGAAGAAACTGCAGTTGAAAGTTGGAATATCAAGAAATTTAAGTACTATATGTTAAATTAATCATTGCTCAAGTTAATAACATTTCTTAGCTAACTCACAGCCCCATGATACTAATGAAATAAAATATTGCTTTAATTTTTTTTTTTTTATCATGAGAATGTATTAGCACCAAATAAGAATAGGAGCCCAAACCACAAAGTACTCAGAGGGGTCTGAGATTTATTTAAAAGACAAAGTTATTTTGTCACTGATAGCAGTAGAGATTAGAAACTAAGTAACAACTCTCTCTCAAACATTACCACCTAATTTACAATAGCGCAGCAGCAAGGAGAGCAGTCTTGTAGATGAAAAGTAATTTGATAAAATAATGGCTGCCATTTTTCTACTGCAATTGCTCTGCAACATAATTTATAGGGCCCATACTTCTCATCTCCTTGATGACAGGTAATGGAAAAAATTTCAGCAGCAAACCTTGATAGTAGGCTAAGACCATTTGGATCAGTACTTCTAACTCATTTTTAACTGTTTCCTCAATTATCTTCTTTCAAATTTTATCCCACTTCATCAAAAAGAAGGACAAAGGTTGATAATAAGAAAATCTCTGTTCAACATTGAGACTTTTAGATTAAAAATAGCTGTAAAATGATTTTGACTCTATATTGTAAAGATATTGGTTCATTTTCTACATTGAGATGATAATAAATTAATCTATAACTATCACCATGAATACTAAAAGATGCAATACAGAGTTACATGTATGGCTCTTCTAAAAATGAAGCTCACAATTTTTTTTTTTTTAGATGACTCTGTGCCCTATGCATTTCAAGTAAGCCCTGAAGTAATTTAAAAATTATCACAAAATGTGATATTTAAGAACAAAAGTGAAACAGACCACCAGAAAGATGTAGGTGGAATATAAATTTTAAGCACCTAAGTTGAGTTGATTAAAATCTTGAATCCTAAATTTAGCTATTGAATTTCTGTAATCAAATGATATAAATAATGAACAACTGCAGTAACTTTCACTTTTAGCCACTCACACCATCCTTTCCCTCACATTTTGTATGAATTCTAATTTCTTCCATACTCTTTGTATGGATCTTATCTTGATTTTGGGATTATGTGGGGTAAAATGATAAATAGGTAAGTCAGATATTTGATCCTTAATCTTTCCTAGTGATAGGTCAGGATGCCACATCTCCATGCAAGATAATAGGGGGGGAAAGACCATTTAAAACCCAAAAGATAAAATTTTAAAGTACTAAGTTAAGAAACAACTAATTATATTTTATAAAGGCTTCCCAGGTGGTGCTAGTGGTAAAGAATCTGCCTGCCAATGCAGGAGACATAAGAGACTCAGGTTCGATCCCTGGGTTGGGAAGATCCTTTGGAGGATGGCATGGCAACCCCTCCAGTATGCTTGCCTGGAGAATTCCATGGACAGAGGAGCCTGGTGGACTATAGTCCATTGGGTTGCAAAGATTCGGACATGACTGAAGTGACTTAGCACTCATGCATGACAACTAAGATTATGCTATTGATATTCAGCTGTTCCTTCTAGTAAGTGCTAAGCATAAAATTTAACCTTTTAGAAACTGCTCCTAGAGCAAGGCAATATACTCTGTATTTAACACAGTCAAAGAAGTTTCATTATTTCTGGTACAGTTGAAGGACAACTGTACAATCCATCTAAAGAAACTATTCCAAAATATTTACATAAAAATCTACATGTTTATTCTCCCAATAAATAATCAGAAACTTCGGTGTTCTGGGCACCATTCTGGAAGCAAGAGATTTAATAGCAAAGCTGCCTTGGCTGAGTTTCCTTTCATTCCAGGGAAGAATACACAAAAAATAGATCTGGAATACAACAGGCAAGTGCTCTGAAAAAAAATAAAGCACCATGGAGGAGAGAAAAACATAGGTAATATTTTAAATAATTAAATCTGAGATAATACAGATTAATATTTTTCAGAGTAACTAAGAAAACACCTTTAAGGAGAAAATTTTGGAGCAAACTGCTGAAAGTGATTATGTAGCCAACAGAAAAGCATGTCCTAAGGTCCTGAGGCAGGATATTAGAAAGGAGACCTAGGGTACAAACCAGGATAATGCTAATTTAAAATAGAATTCCACATCATTTTATATCTTTCCTCTCTCTAATCGGGTTTTGACAACAATGTTTTAAAACAGAGTAAAGAAATAATGATAGTCTGAGATCAACTTCCTGGGCATAATTAGGCCAATATATAGCTTCTGAATGTTGAGAAAAAGGATTCTGATAAGCCAATTAATTATTAAGTTGCCTTTAATCATCCTTGGCAATTTTCCTAGTAACATGAAATTGCTTTGCATTGTGACTGATAATAAAACACATGCTCTTAAGTTATGCTTCTCATATGAAATACAGTTTGAGGAAATGATAATTCAGTTGTTTCTAAGCTAACAGAGTCTGAAATGTATGTCCAGAATTTGGTCTATAATTTTGAAGTCATAAAGTGACTGCTTCCTGAAAGAAGCATAAAACTAGAACTAATTTAAGAGTTTGACTATTAGAGGTAGGGCTCATCACTCAGGAAAGATTTTGTGTGGTTTTTCTGCCATGTGATTCTCTCTTGGGGTTTTGTTCAACTTGACCTGTGAGAAATCCTAAGGGAAATGAGGCTGAACTAGCTTAACTATGGTGAAGGTGCTGAGGATGGCATGTGAAGAGAGAAACCTGTCATGTGTATATGTTAGCAGAACGCTCAAGGTTTTCTGGAGAATTTATCAACAACTAAAATGGTTTTCTTTGATGGTGGTCATCTCAAAACAAAAACAAACAAACAAATTCCAGCCTAACTTCTCTACTACTTGCCAGATAATTATTTTACTGAAAAAATGCAAAAATGTTTTTTCTCGGATTAACTATAGTTATTGTTGTTGTTTAATTACCCTCACCCCCTCTCTCTTTTAATCTTGATTTTTTCCTTTGTTTCTTGGCTCAGTCTACCAAGTCTCCCCAACATTTGAGTGTACAATTTTCCTTCCAAATGACTTTGAGAATACAAAATATCCAGTTAAATATCTCTGAATTATTCCTTGGTTAATCTTCACTGATCCTCAAGAATCTAATGAAAGTTATTGAGTTTCTCCCCTCCTAAAATGCAACACATCCATGCATAGAAAATTTTACGCAGATTCTCAGGCTTCTGCGAGAATCCCCTTGTGTCACATAAAGTAAGAGCTCCTGCTGATATGGAATTACAGACTTCTCTGATGCCACCCACAAAAACTTTAGATCCAATTACAAGTCAGACAGACACAAACTAACACTTGAAGTCATTTATAAATATTAAATATTAGCACTTCTCATTCTGCTCTTTCATGAAGCCATGCAATGAGCACAGCGTCTCTACCTGTCATGAGTTTGATCTGAATACCTGATAAAACCTGCCTCCTTAGAGAATGCAATGTGTTTAAATTGTTCTATAAGCCAACGAAGCCTTTGAGTGGCTTCTATTAACTTGCTTATGACATTGTCAAGATAGTTTTGCCTGATACTCCTAGTTTCCTATGGGATTTTGCCAAATAATATAGCCAATATTATCAGCTCTGTTTCTTTCTCTCTTTCTCTCTTTAGTCCCTAAGTCGTGTCTGACTCTTGCAACCCCATGGATTGTAGCCTGCCAGGCTCTTCTGTCCATGAGATTCTCCAGGCAAGAATACTGGAGTGGGTTGCCATTTCTTTCTCCAGGGGATCTTCCCAACCCAGGGATCGAACCCAGGTCTCCTGCACTGCAGGCAGATTCTTTACCAACTGAGCTATGAGGGAAGTCTGTTTCTTTAACCAAGGCTAACTGTAGCATATCTACTGTTTGTTTCACATAATTAGAATCTTTCAGACAGCATCACATGCACCATATTATCAAAACCCAAGAAAATCTCCAAAAAAAGAACGAGATCTTCACTGTACCTAGTGGACTTACCTCTCATAGCTTTACCTTTCCAGTTTAGCAAGTAACCAGCTTGATAATGAGAAATATAAAATTTAAATTGGAAATAATCCTTTTACATGCTCAATAACATTATTATACCTTATTGAAGAAGGTCAATAAGCTGGCATTGAATGTACATTGGGAATATGTGCCCACAGGAAAGCTGAGATCCAATATTAATGTTAAAAATGCAGAAACCTATCTCGCTTGGCAATTTTCCTTGAAAAAGTGAGTAGTTTTTGTGCTTTCTAATGCTTAGAAAAAATCCAATTTGTTGAAATTGAGCATACGCTAAATAATTAATGTGTATGTCCTAAAAGCTATTCATTGTAAAGCTAGTCCGGCCCTTATTTAAGTCATCCTGCATAGGTATTCTGCATCGCTCAATACCTAATAAAAAATAATTGAGATAACCACAGAACTAAAGGCACTCAGCCAGGTCACTTAGCAAAGCTCAGTGTTGAGGAGCTGTTTTCCATAGCTTCAACATGTGTTGTGACAACTTTCATCTGCACTATATTTCCAAGAATGTCTGCATGGCAAACAGTCTTAAAAGAAAGAGATAATGTCTCCCTCTGTGCAGAGAATAGAGGTCTTTAGTGACAAGAATAATTTAAAAAGTCTCTCCCTCTGGAACAAATTTTAGCAAACTGGCTAGCATCTTCTTCATAACACTGAGACTCAGGATTCCTCAGCTATGCCACAGATCCACTCTCTACACTATGTATCTAGATCATTTCGTATCATGCCATAGGACTTAGGGGACAAAGGAAACCAATAAGAACAGGAAGTTCAAGTTTCTTGATCTGCCCAGAATAATAAATCCTTTGTCTCTGATCCAGGAGTCTCCTGTCTTCTACCAGCATTTTAAAACAGAGGCCGACTAACTTGTTATTCTGCAGTCTGGGTGAAATCTCAGACTCTTCATGGTTCTTGATGCTAAGCTAAATAAGCAAAGCCAATTGAGATAGAAAATTGAATCTAGGAACTTCTGCATTTGGCCAAGACAGAGTAACGAACCAAATTTAATATCATGCCCAAAATAACTATAACAATAAAAAAATACAGGAACACAATGTTTTTAAGACACTTGTACATCAGGCAGTATAGAACAGTGATCTCTGAGAGAGGGGGAACAAAGTGCCTGCTAGAATTTCCAGTCTGCAAAGAGAAGAACCCAGGAAGAGCCATCAGTTCCCCTAAGTTAAGGAGATACAGTTGAGAAATCTAAGCAATTAGAGTTTGCAAGGCAGAGGAAAGGACAGAAGGAAATGGCACAGAGAAAGAACTCCAGCGACTGGAGAGAATTCTCCTTCAGTCATCAACTGAGTACTGATCAGTGCACGTGTATGAAGAAATCACCAAAGGCAGAGAAAAGAAGCCCCCCTGGGGCTCACAAAGGGCAAGGAATAATTTGTGCTCCCAACAGCCGGAGTGAAAACCCCCTAAGTGATGGAGAACATAAAAGAGTATTGTCTCAGTTCTTTTTTCTTTTTTTAAGTCTCTCAGTCGTGTCCAACTCTTTGTGACCCCATGGACTGTACAGTCCATGGAATTCTCCAGGCCAGAATACTGGAGTGGGTAGCTCTTCCCTTCTCCCTTACCAACCAAGGGATTGAACCCAGGTCTCCTGTATTGCAGGTGGATTCTTTACCAGCTGAGATACCATGGAAGTGGAATAAAATTATCCCCAGACTAAATTAAGACTGCTCTGGATCCACCAGACACCTCAAAAGAATCAAACTGCTTCCAAGTTACTTAGCTGCACCCCAGAACAAAATTCAAGAATATTTATATTAATAAACAAGTAACAATATTCAGCATGCAACAAGGTAACATTCATCATATCTGTATCCAATCAAAAGTCACTATACGTGCAAAGAAGCAGGAAAATACAACTTGTGGATGGTGGAGGGAGATATCCAGGAGATTCTCTCTATTCAAAATGTGATTCACAGATCAGGAGCATCTGTCACCTGGGAGCTTGTTAGAAATGCAAAAAATGTTAGGCCCTACCTCAGCTCCACTGAATCAGAATCTGCATTTCAATAAGATCCCTCAGGAGATTAAATGCACATGAAAATTTGAGAGTCACAGAACTAAAACTCAGAAGTCAAGGGAGTAATTCTAAGGACTGACTTGAAGAAATGTTTGCTCAGAGACTTATATAAAGAACACAGATGTGGAAAGGAATATTTATTAAGCATATTCTAGATTCTGGATATTTTATTTTCTAAACATATAACAAAGTAATATATGCACTTGTTAATAAAAATAAAATTCTATAATAGGTGTTTTAAATGGAAAGTAGAATTCCCCAATCCACCTTTTCCAATCTGAACTCTGGCTTTCAAAAGGTGATCACTTTTAACTTTTTTGTTTCAGCTCTTCTAGTAGTTAGTTCTTTAATATTTAAAAATATGCTTACATTAAAATCTCTTGATCTGTCAAATCTCTCTGGTATAAAATATAAAGACAGCTTATTAATACTATTTTTCTAGCCTCTCCTTATTTTTGACAGTTATTATAAATTTTTACTATAACTTTACATTTCTACTGGACATCTATGTAATTTTAAATCATTAATATATGTATATATAATATTTCTTTTTTTCTTAAGTAATGGCATCCTTTGATGGCAGTAATGCAACTATTGGAATAAGAGATCACAGGAGAGGGGGACTTCCCTGTTAAGAATCCACCTTCCAATGCGGGGGACATGGGTTAGATCCCTGGTCTGGGAACTAAGATCTGCCATGCCGCAGGGCAACTAAGCCCGCACACTCTGGAGCCTAGGGCTCCGCAACTAGAGAGAAACCCACGCGCCTCAACAAAGATCCTGAGTGCTGCAGCTAAGACCAAATAAATAAATAAAAGACCACAAGAGAAAGAGCAGGTGACATGTCTGGAAGACAGACGTGGAGTACAGAAAGAGGGTGGAACAGAGTCATTCAGTGACTATCACTGTAAAAATACAGTACATTATATAGATATCTGCATCATCAATTTTCAACTCCAAAATAGTACTTACATTTTCATTACAATCTTCATTAGGGAGCAGTTTTTCTTTAAGACCTTGGCTGGATGGCAAATTAAAATTTGGGGTGAATTCATAGTCCCATGGGGTTCTTAGGCTGAATATTCCAAGTGAAGGGTTCCAGCTTCACCACAAATTTCTGTTTTAAAAAAGTATTGAGTTTTGCTTTTACAAAAGAAGATTCTCAAAGGAAGCGGGAAACACCCAACCACAGCACACTGAGTATTCTTCCTTATTTTACAAGCACTAAGGGCTGCAGCCCTCTGCTTCAAGGCTGACACTGGCGGCTGAAGAAAAATCTCACTAATTATGGTTTTTAAAACAAAATGAAAAAGACACAGAGACAACCTGATCATGGTGCACTGACCCTTGGAGTCTGCTCAGTCCGCCCTTGCTTCTGGTGATGGTTATAAACAATTTATATGTTTCAAAGAAAGTATTACTTTAAAAAAGAGAGGGGAGGAGGGACAAGGAGAGAGAGAGAAAGAAAAGAAAGAAAAAAAAAAAAAAAACACCCGAACTCCTTCCCCCAAGTTTCCAATTCTGCATGAGGCCCTTAAATATTGCACTGGGAAGATGGGGTGCAGGGAGACGCTCGATTCCGGCTTAACATGACTGGCGAAAGGGGGAGGTCGTGGGGACAAAACCTTTAAAAACATATTTCAGGGACCCAGAGTCTGGCTTACCCTCGCGGGCCGAACCGTTTCCAGCAAACCGGCTTCCGGAACCGGAGAGGGTCTTGGGGGCCAGTTTCAGGAAAGAGCGAGCTACGTGGGTACGTGGGTACGTGGCTAACCCGGGGCTGGCGGGGGCGCCCTCTGGTGGCGAGTCGCCTGTGGCGGCGCAGGGACCACAGGGGCCTTGGGCCTGGGCCTGTTGTAATCGTTCCACCTGTGACCTCCGCCTCGCACCCATTCCCACTGGCCTTCCCTATTGGAGGCCCGACTTACAGACAATTAGGGCTCTTCGGCCTGGTCAGCTGAGCTCTTGCTATTGCCCTCGAGGCCCTTGGTCCAGGCGTCCACATGAGCAGTCTGCCACTGGCTAAGTACCCAGGTGGCTGCTTTGCCACCTGCATTGGGAGTCCTTGGGTCGTAGAGGCGGACGCTGGTCAGCACGTTGCCCCGCCAACTCCGGTGCTCTGGTCCAGGTCGCCAGCACGCGGGGGTCAAAGCGGGCAGCTGCAAGTACATGCCAAGGTCCGGCCCGGTGTGCTGCCCACAAAGCCTCTCAGATGCTCGGGATAGTATCTGCTTCAGCTCCTCAAAGTATAAGAATATTAGTGGTCTTCTCCCCTCGGTACCATGTCACTCTTTAGTACCAATATCTGAAAATTCTGCCTGTACCCAGAACTTAATAAAATCAAACAGTTATCTCAGCTGCTTCTTCAGCCCCTCTTTAGGCGCTCACAGTTTTAGTCCCTGGAAGGAGAAGTTGATACCAATCTCTCCTCTTCATTATCATTCTCACTCCTTCCTGCCCTGCCTTTAGCAAACCCTCCTTCATCTCTCCTGGATGTGTATATATATATGAGTCCCATTAGTTATCAATAGATGTCAGTGCTAAGTTGCTTCAGAAGTGTCCGACTCTTTGTGACCCCAAGAAGGCCTGCCAGCCTCCTGTATCTATGGGATTTCCCAAGCAAAAATACTGGAGTGGGTTGCCATTTCCTTCTCCAGGGAAATGTTAATGCCTATGTGACTTAAAAAGTGGTCCTTTATGAGTTAATTCCTATGAGATCTAAATGGTACTATTAGCAGAATTATATAGTTATTTAAAGCTTGGCTGTGAATATTATATGCCTATATATGTTTTATTCATATGTAAAAACTTATAAAAGTATACATATAAAACAAACATACAAAAGCATCTCATGTTTAAGTTAACATGAAAATGAGCATTTACTATGTTCTTTCCATTTTTTTCCTGTAATGCTATGTGGTTCCTCAACATCAATTCAGTTCAGTTCAGCCGCTCAGTCGTGTCCAACTCTGCGATCCCATGAATCGCAGCACTCCAGGCCTCCCTGTCCATCACCAACTCCCGGAGTTCACTCAGACTCACGTCCATTGAGTCAGTGATGCCACCCAGCCATCTCATCCTCTGTCGTCCCCTTCTCCTCCTGCCCCCAATCCCTCCCAGCATCAGAGTCTTTTCCAATGAGTCAACTCTTCGCATGAGGTGGCCAAAGTACTGGAGTTTCAGCTTTAGCATCATTCCCTCCAAAGAAATCCCAGGGCTGATCTCCTTCAGAATGGACTGGTTGGATCTCCTTGCAGTCCAAGGGACTCTCAAGAGTCTTCTCCAAGACCACAGTTCAAAGGCATCAATTCTTCGGCGCTCAGCTTTCTTCACAGTCCAACTCTCACATCCATACATGACCACAGGAAAAACCATAGCCTTAACTACATGGACCTTTCTTGGCAAAGTAATGTCTCTGCTTTTGAATATGCTATCTAGGTTGGTCATAACTTTCCTTCCAAGGAGTAAGTGTCTTTTAATTTCATGGCTACAGTCACCATCTGTAGTGATTTTGGAGCCCAGAAAAATAAAGTCTGACACTGTTTCCACTGTTTCCCCATTTATTTCCCATGAAGAGATGGGACCAGGTGCCATGATCTTCATTTTCTGAATGTTGAGCTTTAAGCCAACCTTTTTACTCTCCACTTTCACTTTCATCAAGAGGCTTTTGAGTTCCTCTTCACTTTGTGCCATAAGGGTGGTATCATCTGCATATCTGAGGTTATTGATATTTCTCCCGGCAATCTTGATTCCAGCTTGTGTTTCTTCCAGTCCAGCGTTTCTCATGATGTACTCTACATATAAGTTAAATAAACAGGGTGACAATATACAGCCTTTACGTACTCCTTTTCCTATTTGGAACCAGTCTGTTGTCCCATGTCCAGTTCTAACTGTTGCTTCCTGACCTGCATACAAATTTCTCAAGAGGCAAATCAGGTGGCCTGGTATTCCCATCTCTTTCAGAATTTCCCACAGTTTATTGTGATCCACACAGTCAAAGGCTTTGGCATAGTCAATAAAGCAGAAATAGATGCTTTTCTGGAACTCTCTTGCTTTTTCCATGATCCAGCAGATACTGGCAATTTGATCTCTGGTTCCTCTGCCTTTTCGAAAACCAGCTTGAACATCAGGAAGTTCACGGTTCACATATTGCTGAAGCCTGGCTTGGAGAATTTTGAGCATTACTTTACTAGCGTGTGAGATGAGTGCAATTGTGCAGTAGTTTGAGCATTCTTTGGCATTGCCTTTCTTTGGGATTGGAATGAAAACTGACCTTTTCCAGTCCTGTGGCCACTGCTGAGTTTTCCAAATTTGCTGGCATATTGAGTGCAGCACTTTCACAGCATCATCTTTCAGGATTTGAAAGAGCTCAACTGGAATTCTATCACCTCCACTAGCTTTGTTCGTAGTGATGCTTTCTAAGGCCCACTTGACTTCACATTCCAGGATGTCTGGCTCTAGGTCAGTGATCACACCATCGGGATTATCTGGGTCGTGAAGATGTTTTTGGTACAGTTCTTCTGTGTATTCTTGCACCTCTTCTTAATATCTTCTGCTTCTGTTAAGTCCATACCATTTCTGTCCTTTATTGTGTCCATCTTTGCATGAAATGTTCCCTTGGTATCTCTAATTTTCTTGAAAAGATCTCTAGTCTTTCCCATTCTGTTGTTTTCCTCTATTTCTTTGCATTGATTGCTGAAGAAGGCTTTCTTATCTCTTCTTGCTGTTCTTTGGAACTCTGCATTCAGATGCTTATATCTTTCCTTTGCTCCTTTGCTTTTCGCTTCTCTTCTTTTCACAGCTATTTGTAAGGCCTCCCCAGACAGCCATTTTGCTTTTTTGCATTTCTTTTCCATGGGGATGGTCTTGATCCCTGTCTCCTGTACAATGTCACGAACCTCATTCCATAGTTCATCAGGCACTCTATCTATCAGATCTAGTTTCTTAAATCTATTTCTCACTTCCACTCTATAAACATAAGGGATTTGATTTAGGTCATACCTGAATGGTCTAGTGGTTTTCCCTACTTTCTTCAATTTAAGTCTGAATTTGGCAATAAGGAGTTCATGATCTGAGCCACAGTCAGCTCCTGGTCTTGTTTCTGCTGACTGTATAGAGCTTCTCCATCTTTGACGGCAAAGAATATAATCAATCTGATTTTGGTGTTGACCATCTGGTGATGTCCATGTACAGAGTCTTCTCTTGTGTTGTTGGAAGAGGATGTTTGTTATGACCACTGCATTTTCTTGGCAAAACTCTATCAGTCTTTGCCCTGCTTCATTCCATATTCCAAGGCCAAATTTGCCTGTTACTCCAGGTGTTTCTTGACTTCCTCCTTTTGCATTCCAGTCCCCTATAATGAAAAGGACATCTTTTTTGGGTATTAGTTCTAAAAGGTCTTGTAGGTCTTCATAGAACTGTTCAACTTCAGCTTCTTCAGCACTACTGGTTGGGGCATAGGCTTGGATTACTGTGATATTGAATGGTTTGCCTTGGAAACGAACAGAGATCATTCTGTCGTTTTTGAGATTGCATCCAAGTACTGCATTTCAGACTCTTCTGTTGACCATGATGGCTAGTCCATTTCTTCTGAGGGATTCCTTCCCGCAGTAGTAGATATAATGGTCATCTGAGTTAAATTCACCCATATCCATTCGCTGATTCCTAGAATGTCGACATTCACTCTTGCCATCTCTTGTTTGACCACTTCCAATTTGCCTTGATTCATGGACCTGACATTCTAGGTTCCTATGCAATATTGCTCTTTACAGCATCGGACCTTGCTTCTATCACCAGTCACATGCACAGCTGGGTATTCTTTTTCTTTGGCTCCATCCCTTCATTCTTTCTGGAGTTATTTCTCCACTGATCTCCAGTAGCAAATTGGGCACCTACTGACCTGGGGAGTTCCTCTTTCAGTATCCTATCATTTTGCCTTTTCATACTGTTCATGGGGTTCTCAAGGCAAGAATACTGAAGTGGTTTGGCGTTCCCTTTTCCGGTGGACCACATTCTGTCAGATCTCTCCACCATGACTAAGCGCAGGCAGCTGCGACGACCGGCGCACAGTTGAGAGGAGCTATCCCACGTCTGAGGTCAGGGGCAGAAGCCAGGAGGACCCCATACCCGAAGGGCGGTGGCCAAGAGGAGTTACCCCATGTCTGAGGTCAGGGGCAGTGGCCAAGAGTGCCAGACTGCAACAGTGCAGGAACGGCCGGGAGGAGCTACCCCGTGTCCGAGGTCAGGGGCGGCAGCCGGGAGGAGCTACCCCACGCCCCCACGCCCGAGGCCAGAGGCCGCGGCCGGGAGGAGCAACCCCACGTCCAAGGGCACAGGAGGGCCTAGAGGAGTTATCCCACGTTGAAGGTCAGGAAGGGCAGCGGTGAGGAGATACCCCTCGTCCAAGGTAAGGAGCAGTGGCTGCGCTTTGCTGGAGTAGCCGTGAAGGGATACCCCTCGTCCAAGGTAAGAGAAACCCAAGTAAGATAGTAGGTGTTGCAAGAGGGCATCAGAGGGCAGACACACTGAAACCATAATCATAGAAAACTAGTCAGTCTAATCACACTAGGACCACAGCCTTGTCTAACTCAATGAAACTAAGCCACGCCCGTGGGGCAACCCAAGACAGGCGGGTCATGGTGGAGAGATCTGACAGAATGTGGTCCACTGGAGAAGGGAATGGCAAACCACTTCAGTATTCTTGCCTTGAGAACCCCATGAACAGTTCCTCAACATAGCCTTTGGTATTTGCTTCAAAGTACAGATAAATACTTAACCTCATTTTTATATTTAAAGAAAACTATGGTAAGATGTTTTTCTTAAAGCTTTTTAGTTCAAAACTTGAAATTCCATCCTAAGACCCAAATTACACTCCTCTGCAGAAGTCAGAATTCGTGAGAAGCATGTCACGCTCACCAATGACAGCAGTAAAACAGGGGAAGCCTGTCATGCCAAGACAACACAACAAGCCCTTCTAGAATCTGCCAAAACCTGTGGAAAGGGAGAATAATACATCATATGATAAAATGGAAATGTTATCTGACTCCTTTTTAAGTCTTTACACAATTATCTATTCTGTTTCTGTAATTAAAGAGCAGACCATGTTGTCAATTTTATATAATATTACTATAAAGAGACAGAAATGTGTGATAATCACCACCCCAAATTTGGCAGATAAAAAAGCGGTAGCTCCCCTTCCCCCCGAAAATAACAATTTACATTATTTTTTATGCTCAAAGAAAAACTTATGGATTTTTTAATGCCTAGTCAGTTTTCTATATCAACTTGACTTGCAAGGGTAAACTTCCTTCACGGCTTGAACTAGTTCTCATCCCCAATATTGAATTTCTGCTTTAAAAAGTGTTTTTCTGTGTTAGGCTATAATTGTAACCATTTCTGTGTTCCTGGATTATCAACCTTGATGTGAGATTTGTGCTGGATAGAGATAACGCTCTCTATTTTTTTCCACATGGGCAGCTCAGTTCCTTCCTTAAACAGAAGGATAATTAAAGGAAAGGAAACATGAAAAAAAAACACGTGCAGGCCAAGGACCTCCTTACCAAAGAGAATCAGGCCATATTAAGAACACATCAGCTAACTGTAATTTAGAATAGCTTTCTAAGGAGGCACAGAAATATAAAGCCTCTTTTCCAGTGGTTACAGGTTTCATATAGATTCTGTCCAGATAATATGGAAAATGATCGGTCTAAAATGAGTTAACTGCTCAGCATAATCCAGTACCACTCCTGGAAACGTATTCCAAATGAGTGCCATCATTTGCACCAAAAAGTGAGAGAATGCACTTTAGCTCATATGCAGATACAGACCATAGAAGTCTACAAGCCTATAAAACTACCCCTCCCAAAAAAATAAAGTATTAACCATGTATGGACAAAAATATTGTTTATGGTAGTCAAGTGACTCACTCACTCTCCATCCACATCAGCAAACTCAATAAGAATGTCTGTTTTTCTTAATATTTGAATAGAAAATCAGACATATTTCAGTAGCCAAAATACTGGTCTCCTTTGGGTCTCAAGAGCCACCATTAAAAGTGACACTAATTGGTGTCATCGCTGACAGCACAGAGTGATGGGTGCAGGCTCTGCAAAAGAAGCACAGTTCATCTCTGGGAGTGCATGCCAGCTTACTCATGGACTGGGAAATTCAGGTAACCCCTGGGTGAGCCTGCCCTTGTCATTCATACTCTGTGAAGACAAAGGATGACAGGACTTTTGATCCAGCATTTCCTCCAAACACTGTTTACTCGCTGCCTCTGTGCACAGTGCCTCCCTTCCCAAGCTGAACTGAGGAGTAGGAACTGAAAGGCAATGAAAGCCTGGCTCTGATCAGTGATGCATGCATGGCAGATGCTGAGAGGCCCAGGGCAGTACTCAGCTGTATGTAGGTGTTATGAGAGGAGCTGAAGACTGTGATGATGATGAAACCTGTACAACAGAATGCTTCAACCCAAAGAAGCACCGCACACCTGAGTAACAGGAATCTTCTTGGGTTCCACTGTTGTTCACTTATGGTGTACATGGAAAACTCATTCTATTGCTAATTCTGGGTTTTGTTTTTACTTTTTATTTATTTGGTTAGTTAGTTGTGGCTATGCCAGGCCTTCGTTGTTGCTCGGGCTTTCCTCTAGTTGCAGCAAGTGGGGGTTACTCGTGCATGGGCTTCTCATTGTGGGGGCTTCTCTTATTGTACGGCACGGGCTCTGGGGCACCCAGGCTTCAGTAGTTGTGGCATGTGGGCTCATGAGTTGCAGCTCCTGGGCTCTGGAGCACAGGCTCAGTAGTTATGCTGCATGGGCTTAGTTGTTCCACAGCATGTGAAGTCTCTCTGGACCAGGGATAGAATCCATGTCTCCTGCATTGGCAGGCAGATTCTTTACCACTGCTGCTGCTACTGCTAAGTCGCTTCAGTCGTGTCTGACTCTGTGCGACCCCATGGACTACAGCCTACCAGGCTCCTCCATCCATAGTATTTTCCAGGCAAGAGTACTGGAGTGGGGTGCCATGAAGCCCTAATTCTGTTTTATTTATATCCTTCATTCTGTTCTTACATAGCATCTGGATTCTTCCTAATATAGTCCTCTTATTCCATACCTATGTAACTGCTGTTGAACTGTAATAGTATATCAGAAAATCTGCATTATAAACCCAAATGTACATAGACTTTATATTTCCTATTGGTAAGAAGAAAAAAAAACCTTTCCTGTTAGGGCATGATCCAGAATGTTCATCTTGAAACAATTTATATACAGATAATTAAGATAGCCAAAGAAATGCCCTCTAAAAAGCCATCCATGTACAAATCACAGATTTTTGAATTAGGGAAAATAAAGGAGAATACTTTCAAATCAAATATTGAGCAGTTACTGAAAAAAAATAAAGATGCATGAAAGGATCCATCAGTTCAGTTCGGTTTAGTCGCCCAGTCACGTCTGACTCTTTGTGACCCATGGACTGTGGCACGCCAGGCTTCCCTGTCCATCACCAACTCCTGGAGCATACTCAAACTCATGGCATCAGTGATGCCATCCAACTGTCTCATCCTCTGTCGTCCCTTTCTCCTCCCACATTCAATCTTTCCCATCATCAGGGTCTTTTCCAATAAGTCAGTTCTTCACCTCAGGTGGCCAAAATATTGGAATTTCAGCTTCAACATCAGTGCTTCCAAGAAGGGATCCATAATGAATGAATAAATATAGGATACCTTAAAGAGAAAGAGTGCAAATCTGCATATGTACTCCTTTGTTTTATCTTGAGCCATAGAATAGCATAGATTTTACAAGTCATTTTAGAAGTCATTCTGTTCATCATAATGCCTCTCTGTATAAGATGGCATATGAGGGGAATGAGGTTCTATTAATAATACTAGTATTATCATATGTTTCCCATGTACTGCACAAGTTTTGGAAAGTTGGAACTTATGTCCCCAATAGCAAAATCATACCATAATGAGGGGTATGGGAGTGGGGATAACAGAACAAGGTCTACTTCTCCAAAAATAACAGCCATTTAACCAAATTTGGAGGAGAATTTCATTTTTAGATCGTCAGGTATAGGTTCATGCAGAATCCAAAGTCGCAGAAAGAAGGTCATATTGAATCTATATTTCTTGAACTCACCCACTCAGAGTCCATTCAGAGTAGAAGTTATACCAACGTATGAGACCATCATCCAGGTAAAATAAAGTAACTCTACAGTCAGGAATGCCTCAGAGCACCAAACTAATGATAAAAAAGACACACAGTGGAATTGTATATTGAAAATATTCATCAAAAAATGAAAAACGATTGGAAAGAAATATATCTGACACTCAACATGTGTGAAGAATAAAAATGACTTTTCAACTATAGTTAAGAGCATAGCTGGATTCGAAATTTCATATTACTCAGTTCTAGATGAAAATTAATAGTATTATATTACTTTAGCATGGCAGCATCCAGAACAAAGAGAGCTGGCATTCTCTATGAACTTCTTGGGCAAAAATGAGGAAAATGTAGAAAGTGAGCTGGTAAGTACCTTTTACTAAATTCTTCTTTGGTAGCCTGAACATCCCCTTATACATCATTTAGTAGATCCTTGCTGAGTCCTTAGAGGGGCATAAAAATCTCTACAAAGCAAGCTAAAGTGATTTCCCTCAGGCAAGGAAAATTACAGATTCTAAGGTTCCAGTCAAATCTTAGTGATCAGAATTCAACCTCTCATTTTTCCGATGGAAAAATTTAGGTCTAAAGTGGTAAAGGATTTCCCCCCAAGGAAAATTCAGTCAGTCAACTAGAAACGGCCAGTCTCTTCAAGGAGTCCGAGTTTCCTTTGCTGTCACTCTGTGTCAGGACTCGGCAAGACGCTGCCAAAGACGAAGGTAGTATCCTTGCCTTCATGCAGGTGACAGAATGTCACTTGCAGAGTGTAGAATATTTAAAATAGCTCCTATAGATTGAATTGTGCCCCTTCAAATTTCATATGCCTAAGTCCCAATGTAAGTCAGTTAAGTCAATGTAAGTCAATGTAAGGCCATTAAGGTTAAATAAGGTCATAAGGGTGGGACTGTGACCTTTTGAAAAAAAGACCGATCCCTGCCCCCTCTCTCTTCCTGTCATGTGACAATACAGCAGACTGTCTGCAAACTAGGAAGAGAGAACTTACTAGAAACCGAATCCTGCCAGGACCTCAATCTTGGACTTGCCAGCCTTCAGAACTTTGAGGGGGAAAATGCTTTGTTTAAGCCACCTAGTCTATGGTATTTGTAGTGGCAGCCCAAAGTGACAAAGCCAACAGAGACAACAGTGTGTAGTGAAAGAGAGTGGATAGCACTCCTCAAAGGGGGATGCATTATAACCAGAGAGCCTTATATAGACAAGGTGGTGTGCCTTCAAAATACAAGTAAGGAGAGCTTTGGGAAACTTGTAGGCAAGATGATATATTCATGAAAAATTAAGCAAAGATGGTCAAAGAAAGAAGGTGCTGGCAGTTCCCCCTTCTACCTGGATGGCCTTAGTTGGGCAAGGAAGGAGATCTGTTATTAGGACTCCCAGTTCTACCGTGTCTGTGACCAGGGTGGGATACTGGAGGAGAGATCGAGAGTTGTAAAGAGACAAGTTTATTAAGTTTTATCTGACCTAGAAGCCAATTTTAATAGAAACCTACATACTAAGGTTGGGGAGTAGTCCTTTTTTTTTTTTTTGAAATTTTGAGTCCTTTTTTATTTCATGATAAAAGGAGACCAAGAGAAGAGGCAGGGTTTTATAGAAAAACTAAACAGAATTGTATATATCTAGCCAGACTTTTCTATTTCCGAATACAGAAATAAATTACTTTCTACAAGCATTGAAGAAGAGACCACATGAAAGATTAAAAAAAAAAAAAAAACCCAAACTCAGAAACATAGAATGAGGATTATAATTAGCATAGTGATCTCTGAAATGGCACCCCACTCCAGTACTCTTGCCTGGAAAATCCCATGGATGGAGGAGCCTGGTAGGCTGCAGTCCATGGGGTCGCTAGGAGTTGGACACAACTGAGCGACTTCACTTTCACTTTTCACTTTCATGCATTGGAGAAGGAAATGGCAACCCACTCCAGTGTTCTTGCCTGGAGAATCCCAGGGACGGCGGAGCCTGGTGGGCTCCCGCTATGGGATCGCACAGAGTCAGACGCGACTAAAGTGACTTAGCAACAGCAGCAGCAGTGATCTCTGAAAATATGTCACAGGGGGTCTGTTAGGACAGAGGCCTTCCTGAGGAGCTAACATTTAAGCTAAAAGATGGTTAGGAGTTAACCCTTTGAAAGAACAGTGGAGAGTGATAAGAACGGCTCAGTCAGAGGGCGTTCTACAAATGTGCACTGTTTGGGCACATGTGCAGAGTTCCTGAGATGAAGCAAAACATGGTGCGTTAAGGCATAAAATAATCAGAGTGGCACGTATGAAAGAGGGGAGGGAAAAGACAGGAGGGCAACAGTACAGAAAGGGTCCAGGTGGCAGACCTTACAAACTGAACTCAGGATCTTGACTTTATATCAGGACAAGAGGAAATCATGACAGCATTTTAAGTATGAAATGTGAATTATGAAGTTCTATAATATTTCTGTAAATAAAGAACGTAAAAAGGTTTAATAGGAACATGATTACAACCAGGAAGACAAGTTAAGAGCTGTCACAGAACTCCAGGTCAGAGAGGACAAAGGGAGGTGTCAGTGGGGATCTGAAGAATGTAACAGTTCATGTGTTAACTCCATACTTGACATTTCCTTCCTAAACAGGCAAATCATGGCGTCTTCTAAAGCAAAACATATTCAAAGCCCTACTGATGATTTTCAGTCTTTCCAGACTCAATAAAAGACACATGCTGCTAGATATGGAGGTCAGAAACCTTGGAGATATAACGGATGCTTCTATTTTTTCCTATTTTGCCTCCCCACAACCGCCCACCCCCCATATTCAGTCTTCTCTGCTCTGTTCACAAATTTCATTAATTCTGCCTTCAAATTTGGTTTCTGATTTTCTTGATTAAGGTTGGAAACAGATTCAGAGAAGACTTACAGGCAAGAAGTCAACTGGGGATGGCTCAGGACAAATTTGTGGGAGAATAGGGAAGCAGAATGGATAAAAGTAGAGGCTGAACTGAAAGTGCAGCTGCATAGAGGGCTCAGACAGTTCCACGGGAAACTCAGAATGGCCTTTCAGAGTTATCCCAATTTAAAGCAAGAACCTTATCCTCCCCGCTCACTGACCAGATACTGGATGTTCACTAACTCAGAGGCATGATCTTGAGTGAGGCATTTCTGTTGGGCAAAGGACAAGTCCTGGAGATCGACTAAGCTCTAAGCTGTCAGCAGCCAATACTTGTAGCACTGGGAGAGCACCTCAGTCCTGGAAGGGGCATCTGGGTGCCATGGCACAGAGTACTCCATATCAAAGCGATTTAGTTCCTTTTTTACTGCTCCCAGCATTATTACAAGTAACGATGGTGACCTTGACCTCTTTCACCTTGACAGTGTGTTAGCTCTGAACTGGATTTCCCTGTCCTTACTCCTGATACCCTCAAATCCACTCTCTACCAAATAACCAGAAATATCTTTTTGAAATGTGAAGCTGATTATGTCACTCCCCAATTTTCAATGACTTTCCACTGCAATGAAAATAAAAAACCAACTCCTAATCCTGCTTGGGTCTACTACTTTCTGAGCCTTTGTGTCTCAGTCAATTCAGGCTGCTCTAACAGAACTTGTAGAGTGAATGGCTGATAAACAACAGACATGTATTTCTCACAGTTCTGGAGGATGGGAAGTTTAAGATCAAAGTGCTGGCAGATGCAGTCTCTAGGAGAGCACACTTACTGGTTCATGGATTATCATCTTTTCACTGTGTCCTCACAGTGTAAAAGCAGCAAGGAAGTTCTCTGGGGTCTCTTCTATAAGAGCACTAATCCCATTTATGAAGGCCTATTCTCAAGAACTAACCATTGCCCCCAAATCTTACTTCCAAATACCAGCATATTGGGGTTAGGATTTTAACATTCGAATTTGGGAGGACACATTTAATCACGGCTTCCCAGAAGGTGCTAGTGGTAAAGAACCTGCCTGCCAATGCAGGAGACATAAGAGACACAGGTTCAATCCTTGGATTGGGAAGATCCCCTGGAGGAGGGCATGGCAACCCACTCCAGTATTCTTGCCTGGAGAATTGCATGGACAGAAGAGCCTGGCAGGCTACAATCCATTGAGTCACAGAGAGTCAGACATGACTAGTATGCATGCAAACTATAACACTTTAACCATTTATCTCAAGTCAGTTCTTCAAATCATGTTTTTTCTCTCTTCAGAACCTTCACACAGCTCTCTACCACCACTCTAGCACCCTCTGATATTTGATACACCAATTCTTGCATGACTGGGTCCTTCTCACTTTCCATGCCTCATCCTGAATATCACCTTCTCAGGGAGGTCTTAACTAATTATTCTTTTTAAATTAGGTTCCTCTTCCCTTATTCTCTAACACAGCATCTTATACTATAGCAATTTGCAAGTGTGCATTTGTGTATTTATTTATTTTTCCTTCACACTGCATTATCAGGACTGTGAGGTCAGGACCACGAAGACTTACTCATCTTTGGATCCAGAACCTAGCACAGTACTTGACACTTCAGTACCTTCTGAGTGAATGAACAAGCCAATGAATGAATAACACATCAAGATATTTGGGAAATGAAATCAACAGAATTCCGCCAGATGGCATGGTGAATTGAGTGTGATGATTTAGGGAGCATGACACCTACAATCCTATATCATACATTAGGGTGTCACCTTTTGAGATGCTTCATAAAGAGAAGTGGCTTGAGGGGAGTAGAAAGAACGTCATCTAAGCCTGATTCTTAGTGATTAATAAATATATACCTTATCCCCTACAATTCTGAGAACAAGAGATGTGCCAGACATGCCTCTTTATACCTTAAAGCCAACTTCTCTTTTAATAGGCAACTCCCATAACTTTTGGTATCAGCAAATACCAATCCACCCCCTTTGCTGCTTGCTTTCTTTCTCTGCATTTTACAGTTCTTGAGAACTCCTCAACCTCTGAAAGAAAGTAAAGTGAAAGCGTTATTTGCTTAATCATATCTGACTCTTTGTGACTCCACGGACTCTAGCCCATCAGGCTCCTCTGTCCATAGGATTTCCCAGGCAAGAATAGTGGAGTGGGTTACCATTTCCTCCTCTAAGGAACTTCCCGACACAGGGATTGAACCTGGGTCTCCTACATTGCAGGCAAATTCTTTACCATCTGAGTCATGAGGGAAGCCCCTTCAGCCTCTACCACATACACACACCAAACTATGGCTGCTCTTAAGGAAGAAGCATGAGAATAAGAAATACAGAATTAGAAAGAGAATGAAGGAAGCTGAATATGGAAAGGGACAAATAAAAGAGAAGTGCTGCCTAGGAGGAAAATAAACCCTTGCCCCATGAAAAGCAAAAGACGAAGACCCAAATCTAATCTGAGAGTGTAGACCACATGGAAAACAGTCAATGGCTTTACCATTATTATCTTTGACCTTCAGTGGATGCTAATCTGCAGGCATATATTCTAAGGGAAACAAAAATAAAAAACATAGCCATCTCTGCAGTATTGGAATTCCAGCATTCTCTCATGTTTCAGCTTTTCATTGGTTCCAAATACTTGCATTTAATTTCATATCACAAAGCTATAGCAGGCTTTGTACAAAGGACATCTGTGTTTATGTCAGCTTCCAACTAACCTTGCTGTGATATTATGGATAATCCCAAATGGTGATAAAACTAAAATCACATCTAAATGGTTTTCATTATTACATACATTTGGGGCTGTGGATTTGCCTTTCCTAAGTATATATTACAGAAGTTATCTGTGATTCAGTAGTGGTAATAGTGACCTTCACAAGTTAGAACAATAAGCTTCCTCATGTATGAGGAAGAGTCACAGAGACTTGCTTATTTGGTGGTATAGCCAGCACCCACAGTTTCCAGCCCCCTGTTCATCAGACTCAGTGGTACAGCCAAAACTGCAGGCATGGATTTTTTTTCATGACCCAGCAGTTTCCAAACTTAAGACTTGCAATGCTGTTTGTCACTGGCCTTTTTGACATGACCCCACAAAATGACTTTAACCATTGTTTAGAAAAAATTTTAAACCCCTTCAGATAACTGGAGCACATTTCAGGAAACAATAGTACAGCTGAAAATTAGAAATGTTGTGGTTATTGTTCATTTAGCGCCATAAATTTGTTCTTAGCTCTTCTTCTTCCTGCTCTGTCACTGGTCCAATGGACCAAGGTACTTGAGATCCTTTGTGGCTGAGCTTAAGTAAGGTGTGGCCACTGGGCAACATCAGAAGGAAAACATGTTGGGAGGAGAGAGAAGTCATAGTTTTTCTACCCTTATGGTCTATGCTTTAGGCTATATTTCTACCAGTTACATTCCTCCAATACTGCAATTAATATTAATTGATCCCTTCTCCAAAGCTCCAACTCTCGGTAGGCTCAAATGATACTATTTCTCTTCAAGCCTGGGGCCTCAAATGATATCTCTTGTTGCTAGTTTCTGAGTGCCTCAATATCACTTATTTATTTCCTTAAAACCACTCATCCTGGACCTGCTGCTGCTGCTGCTGCTGCTGCTAAGTCGCATCAGCCCACCAGGCTCCCCCATCCCTGGGATTCTCCAGGCAAGAACACTGGAGTGGGTTGCCATTTCCTTCTCCAATGCATGAAAGTGAAAAGTGAAAGTGAAGTCGCTCAGTCATGCCCGACTCTTAGCGACCCCATGGACTGCGGCCTACCAGGCTTCTCCACCCATGGGATTTTCCAGGCAAGAGTACTGGAGTGGGGTGCATCCTGGACCTAAAGATTATCATACTGAGTGAAGTCAGATAGAGAAGGAGAAATATCGTATGACATCCTTTATATGAGTTATCTAAAAAGAAATGATACAAATGAACTCATTTACAAACAGAAACAGACCCACAAACTTAAAGAACAAATTTATGGTTGCCGGCAGGTAAGGATGGGGCAAATGGATAGTTAGGGAGTTTGGGATGGGATGGACATGTGCACACTGCTGTATTAATATTTTATATGGATAAACAAGGACCTACTATATAGCAGATGAAACTCTGTTCAATGTTGTGTGACAGCCTAGATGGGAGGGGAGTCTGGGGGAGAAGGGATGCATCTGTACGTACAGCTGAATCCTTTGGCTGTCCACCTGAAACTCTCACAACGTTGTTAATCAGCTATACTCTAATATAAAATGAAAGGATTTTTTTAATTAAAAAAAACACCAACAGGAAATGGTTTTATATTTACTTGGGGGAGGAGGGGTTATTGTTTGTGCTTTTTATCATAAAGAGTAACAATAGTAGGGCTATGATGACCCATTTAGGGGAGGAGGAAAGAACAGAGAAAACCAAATTCAGACGCTTGAGAAAACGTCACCTCTCTCCCCAATCCCAGATTTCTGAAGTAGTCAAAGTTCACCTCAGAAATACCACTCATCTAGCAGTAGTATTAATTAGATACAAAATGGTGATGTTATCAGAAAGCACCAGAACCTTGTCTGAAAAATTGCTACATTACCAGCAAGTCCCTGACAGCTCAATTCGATGTTAAGGTGTTTTCGCCCAAACAATGGCTTAATCACACCATTACAAGCAAAGCTACCAAAAGAACTGATAAGGCTTATAGCACGCTATCCCTTATCTCTGGCAGCAGCATATAGGTCAGCCCATGAGAGGGTGACTCCCAGGAGTGTATATCACAAATCCATGCTTAGAAAAACTTCTGGCTTCAGCAGTTCCTGCACTTCCCAGTGATCACACTTCCTCAGAGACTGGGAGAAACAACACTGACATTTTGTGTAAGAGTGCAGGGGGATTTATAACCAGTATTGCCACCACTATGTCATCTTCCAGAAACCACAACTCATGGGACTCCCTATAGGTTCACATTTAATTTAATCAAAATTTAAAACCATCTTTCTTGCTGCTGTGTGGATTAAGGATTACAGGAGTGTGGCTGTGCCTGGAAGCAGGCAGATGAATTGGGCAACTTTTGTAGAAGTTTGGGAGAAAGATGATGGTAATTGGTAATAGGGTAATGGAAAAAAAAGGGGGAGAAAACCAAGGGTTTTGGAGTGTTTTTTTTTTGGTTCTGTGGCACGCAGGATCTTAGTTTCCTTGGCAGTCATCGAACCCATGCTCTCTGAAGTGGAAGCATGGAGTCCTAACCACATGAAGTTTTTAAATGTCATATTTAAATAACAAAATAAGAAAAAATTTCCTAAATTTTCCTATTAGTTGTTAAGAAAGAGATTTTTATTTCCCCTAAAATCAAACCAATTGAAGATGAACAACTGAATTGTAAGAATGTTATGTAGCAAAAGGAACAAGCTTAAATTATTTTTCCAAGAATAACAAAGGAGCTGTCATGCACTGAGAATGTTTCTCAGTCAAAACCTTAAGTAGTAGACAAGGCGTCTAACTCTCTGCCATTCAAATCCTTCTACCTCCTTTCCCTCCTTGCCTTTGTATTTTGGCTCATACTCCTCCCTTTATCTGGAACACCATTGTCCAATAACTCTACATTTTGAGATTATAGCTATTCTTCAGATGCCATTCATTGGAAAAATCTTTTCAGTCTTTGCCAAACAGAATTAATCTTCTCCTGTAAACCTGGGGAGGCTGTTTCACCTTCTATATAACATTTATCACATCCTGCCCTCTATCTGGGCATGAGGACCTCTGATAAGTTCTGTGAGGACAGGAATCATGTCTTATTCATTGCACACTGCCCTGAAAATAGTATCAGTTTAGTTCAGTTGAGTTCAGTCACTCAGTTGTGTCCAACTCTTTGCAACCCCATGGACTGAAGCACACCAGGCTTCCCTGTCCATCACCAACTCCCAGAGCTTACTCAAACTCATGTCTATAGGGTCAGTGATGCCATCCAACCATCTCATCCTCTGTCATCCTCTTCTCCTCCCACCTTCAATCTATCCCAGCGTCAGGATCTTTTCCAATGAGTCAGTTCTTCACATCTGGTGGCCAAAGTATTGGAGCTTCAACTTCAGCATCAGTCCTTCCAGTGAATATTTGGGACTGATCTCCTTTAGGATGGACTGGTTGGATCTCCTTGCAGTCCAAGAGACTATCAAGAGTCTTCTCCAACACCACAGTTCAAAAGCATCCATTCTTTGGTGATTCCCAACAAATTGTCACTTTGAAAAATGTACTAAAGTTTTCAAACATCCTGTCCCACCATGATATGCATTCAGTTCATTTCAGTCGCTCAGTCGTGTCCAACTCTTTGCGACCCCATGAATCGCAGCACACCAGGCCTCCCTGTCCATCACCAACTCCCGGAATTCACTCAGACTCACGTCCATTGAGTCAGTGATGCCATCCAGCCAGCTCATCCTCTGTCGTCCCCTTCTCCTCCTGCCCCCAATCCCTCCCAGCATCAGAGTCTTTTCCAATGAGTCAACTCTTCGCATGAGGTGGCCAAAGTACTGCAGTTTTAGCTTTAGCATCATTCCTTCCAAAGAAATCCCAGGACTGATCTCCTTTAGAATGGACTGCTTGGATCTCCTTGCAGTCCAAGGGACTCTCAAGAGTCTTCTCCAACACCACAGTTCAAAAGCATCAATTCTTTGGCGCTCAGCCTTCTTCACAGTCCAACTCTCACATCCATACATGACCACAGGAAAAACCATAGGCTTGACTAGATGGACCTTTGTTGGCAAAGTAATGTCTCTGCTTTTGAATGTGCTATCTAGGTTGGTCATAACTTTCCTTCCAAGGAGTAAGCATCTTTTAATTTCATGGCTGCAGTCACCATCTGTAGTGATTTTGGAGCCCCCCAAAATAAAGTCTGACACTGTTTCCACTGTTTCCCCATCTATTTCCCATGAAGTGATGGGACCGGATGCCATGATCTTCGTTTTCTGAATGTTGAGCTTTAAGCCAACTTTTTCACTCTCCACTTTCACTTTCATCAAGAGGCTTTTTAGTTCCTCTTCACTTTCTGCCATGAGGGTGGTGTCATCTGCATATCTGAGGTTATTGATATTTCTCCTGGTATAATGATATGCATTAGGACTGAAGAATAAAGGACAGACCACATTACTAACCAAGCTTTTTCATAGTATGCGATTGCTGTAGAGATGGAAAGGGAGGTCAAAAGCTAAACCTGTGTCTTGTAAGTTTGGTGGTGGTGGTGGTTTAGTTGTTCAGTTGTGTCCAACTCTTTTGACTCCATGGACTGATAGCCCCACATGCTCCTCTGTCCATGGAATTTTCCAAGCAAGAATACTGGAGTGGGTTGGGTTGCCATTTTGTCCTCCAGGATATCTTCCCCACCCAGAGACTGAATACTCATCTTCTATGGCTCCTGCATCACAGGTGGATTCTTTACTGCTGAGCCACCAGAAAAGCCCAATGATGCCCGAAGAGGCTAAAACTTTGCTCTTATGGCTGACATCCACAGATAACAATCACCCAAGGTGATTTTTAAATGCTCTGAACCTCTGTTTGACTTTGTGATTAAATAAAGTTTTCTTTATAAAAGGATCAATTTGAATAGTTTTACATCTAAGCAAGGCTGATTTGTGGGAAAAGCCATAACACGTGCATTGTTTGGTATGCTTAGAAAAATATCAAGATGCACTTACCACCTCTAAATACAAAGCATCATTCAAGCTTCTTTAAGGTGAAAAGTAGCCTTTAAAACTTAGTGCTTAAGAAACTCCACAGATGGAGTTAAATAACAGTTATTCATATGCTAATTGAATTTGTATAATGAGATTGCCTCCACTCTGACAGCCAGTAAAAAATGGCGGCCCTGGAAGAAGAACAGGTTTGAAGTCAGAGGGAGGAGGAAAAACTGTAACAAATTAAACTGCTTTATGAGCACAGAGCTGATGGGTGTCTCAGCTGACCCTGAACAGTAGGGTAGGAATCAGGAATGGGAAGAGGGATATGCCAGAGATCACACAAGGAAACAAAAGAGAAGATATGTGGGTGCTAAGGAAACTTCTAAAACCTACCACTGAGTGTCCTGAGACAACAGTCAGGTAGGCTGAGTTTATGTGATACCAAGCAAATCCTTTGGCTTCACTCATGTAATTATGTTGGAGTGGAGGATAAAATCAACACTACTCTCTGACATTTTAACTGTCAGACTCCCTGATTCACATTAAGAAATTTCTGTAAGGTAATTCAGAGGCAATGTCTACATGACGGGAAAGAATTAGAAAATATATATTTAAAGACATCCATAACAAATGTCTAGATGACCAGTTAAAATTAAAACAAAAATATAGAATAAAAATTTGGTATCACCCCACAAAATATTAAGATAAACTTCCTTTCTAATCATTTTGATTCAAATATTTGAAACCCTGCCGTGATCCAGAAACTGGATTAAAAATAAAAAATAAATGAGATATCTTTGTTAGCTTCAAATAGCTTGCAGTCTAGGAAGGGAGACAGACTCAGAGATAATTCAATAAAATTGGAAAGAATTGACTGGACACAATAGAAGAAGTGGTGATTCATGCAGAACAAGCAGTGGAATGAGCCATCTGGGGAACCACTTTAGTTCTGCCTAAACTATGAAGCAGCCAAAAATGAAGCTTTTGCCCTATAGGGGATAGAACTTGAACATCTTTCTCTGCCATACTGGGAAATTTAGGGGTTCTTTTTTAAGGAATGGAAATACATAGAAGAGTTTTAGGCAGGGGAGTGAAATGGTTAGATGTAAGGTGATGTGTTATGTAGTTGGATGTGAGCATATTGGGGAGTTGAAATGAGACTAGGCAGCTTTAGCCGTAGTTAAATAATAAGTAAGAATCAAAAAGCACAGAGCAAAATACCAATAATGTTCTGGTTCTTGGGAAGGTGGCATGTTCACTGATGTTTTCTATATTATTACACACAGTAAACATGCATACATAACATACTTTTCAATATTAAATATTTAGTTTAATAGACAATTAAGCAGAGTAGTTACAGATTCAAGGAGATAGAGGAGTTGCAGATTCAAGGATATTCAGGTGTTGAAAACTGATCAGATGTAGGTTAAAAAGTAGAAAAATCTAGACTGAGGATTGTTCCCTATTTTTATGCATGTCATGCTCCAAATTGAGGAGGGAAATGGGAACTGCAATCCAACCTGAGCTTTCCTATGAATAGAATCTGTGTATGCACAGAGGAATGTCAACACTTTCTGCTTTTCACAAAAGCACAAAAAAGTTTTTCTGTCTCAAGCAACTGGATAAATGGTGATATCATTAACACTAGAAGAGTCACCATTGCTGGGTAGTGCTGGGGAAAAAGAAGAAAATGGTGATACTAGTTTCAGGTTGTGTGTGACACCCAAGTGAAGATGTCCACCAGGACTGTGTATCTATGATTCTCCACCTCTCAGGTGGAGAGGTCAAAGCTGGATACAGAGGTCAATGGCACATGTGCAAGAGAGAGGCGAGTAATTATAAAACTAAGTAGCACTTAATCTATAGGGACAGCAAAGAGGAGCCGGAGAGAAATAATATTTGAACCTATTGCTCTAACCAGAGATTTAATATTCCCTAATAGTTTGTTTCAGTGACATCCCATTGCACTTAAAATTTTCCTGAAAACTTAACGCTTTTTTCCTGCAAATAACACATTCTGTCCCCTAAAGCCCCAGCAAGCCCATTTCTCATCAACATTAAAGCTTTTAACTATGTCCTTATCACTTCTTGAAAAAGAACTGATTGCTGTCATTGGCTTATACTTTTCAAGATGGATTCTGTAAAAGGTATTTCATCTTATGTATTACCTTAGTCAACCAAAGATGTATTGCCTCATGTTTCAAGATACATTCAATTCAAAGCTGAAATTTCAGCCTCGTCCCCTAATGCTTTGTCCTTTTGCCCCTGTAGAAAATAGAATTTTTATATAATAATTTCAGTAACATTTTTTTGCTGTTCAAATGGTTTTTAAAGCAACACTGCACTGTAACATCTCATTAGTGAAAAGGAAGAAGTCTGAAGTGGATTTCTGAAGAAATCTGAAATGCTTTCACTCATATGTTGTCCATAAAGGTCTTAATGGGTGAGTTCTCAACTAAATTCACAGGATTATCTGATTAGCTTAGTGTTGACTATTATCAACTCCACTTCTGTTTTGAGGGAGAGAGGCCAGACTTTATGTTAGATCTTAGGAATTCAAAGAAGAATGGGACATTATTCTCACATTTTAACAATTCAACCTAGCAGACTACCAAAAGCAAAATATCCCAAATTATCAGTTGACATTTTCTCCAGTTCTAGTTATATAAAAAAATGTGTAGAGGTCTCCTTCATAATTAAAATTTTATTTTAATTTTACCAAAAGATATTATTACACAGCTGAATTCATTCCACTATTGCGTCCTTTCTCCCCTAAGTTTTCAATTTTAAAATTTCAAAGTAAAAGAGGCTTCTATGACATTATTTATGATATTTTTAATGTACTCATCACTATTCAAGGTAAATGCCATATGAAAAGAGATAAATTATATGTCTAGGTGGCTGCAGTTCATAATTCTTGCTCTCTTTAATGTCAGTGAGCCCTGGACAAGTTTTCAGGGACAAACCAGCAGTTAATGTAGATTATGTAGATTCAACCTTAACCATTATTTTATGACCCAGAAACTCCTAGATTTCCAAGCCTGAATTACCAATCAATTTGATATCATTTATTTTTATTTTATTCACCTGATTATACCCTGCAAAATTAAATGAAAAACCTAAGATAGTATATCATGTCATTTATTCTCTTTGAAACCAATAGGACATGTACCTTGTCCATTCATCCTACAAATAATAATTGAGCACATATATTGTGCCAGACACTACCATAGTTAAGAATGGTATTTACGCTGGTGAATAATACAGTACCTGATTGCTTAGAAAGGTTTATAAACTCTCAAAAAGACTCTTGTTGATTATCTCCTGAAATGATATAGGTGGGGTGGGGGGGGGGGAGCGGGGAGGGGCCTGGAAGTCAGATGTATTTCCCAGAATATAAACTTAGGAGAGTTACATCACATAAACACCAAAAAAAAAAAAAGTTACTCAGGAAAAACCCCTTCTGTAGCTCAATTCAAAATGTGCAAAATGGGTTTATTGTATATTTTGATGGTCATCACAATGTGATTCAAAGCCTAGGGAATCCACAATTGATTTGATTGACAAATTCAAAATCAGCAACTACTGGAAACTTGGGTGGTATTAGTGGGTAAACAGAGTATTTTCCCAACAAAAACTGCATCAAATTTAAGTTGTTTCATTATTTCTTTTCCAATTCCCTACAATACGTTTACCATTCCCTTTGGAACTAGAAAGAGAGATACATCTGAGTTTTTCTTCACCCTTCGTCGATCTTCTTTAGATATATTATTGACCTTAGACTTTCAATAACTCCCATAGTATTTCTCTAAGAACTGTTCTTAATCTCAAAATAGCTTCCAAATATACAACTTATTTTTTGTTCTTTACATGACATTTACATATACATTTAAAATATATATTCTCAAATCTCCTGAGAATCTAGTTTTCTAATTCTTAGAAGATATTTCCCTTAATTGTTTAAAATAATTCCCCTTCCTGCACAAACACATACACACACACACACACAATTTACATTATCTTCTTTTTCCTCTACCCAGTATTCAAAAGACTGTTTATTTCAGATTGGAAGAAATAAAATAAACCAAGAACATAACTGATTCTACAGACTCTTACTTAAATAAAATATCTGAAATAGGCTCACAATCAGTAACAGTTTCAAGTCCATCTTGTCCTATTCATGATGGATTGTCCCATTCATTAAATCTACCTATAAGCTGACTTCTTTTTGGCAACCATCCTCTATAAGGAGTCAGGCTCAAAAAGGTCATTCTTTTGCATCCTATATCTGGCACACACTGGCTGAAACAAAGCATTAAACCACATTTAGTAACTTTTGGACTGGCCTGCAAAGGAAATAAATATCATGCTAACAAGCATACTACATGAACAAAGGGTTAGTATGAAGACAAAGGTTTTTGGTTTTTTTTTGTCTTATATAACAAAAGGGGAAACAAGATATCCTGTTATTTTAGGTGCCCAAATTATTGGCATGCTACAAAATTCCACAGTAAAAATTTCATTTATCTGTTTCTTTATTTTCCTAGAAGTACTAAAGATGGACATATATTATTTTATCATTTCCTCATTTTCTCTTTTTAAATAATACGTCCATACTTCACTCTTAGAAATTCTGCTATCATACCCCAAGATAACACTCTAGCCAAAGCTAACTGGAAGAAAATATCCACACTGAGCCAATTATATCATCTCATTTGGATCATCATTTTGAAGTTAGAACTGGGATACCTCAGTCTGTCTCTGTTGAATATTTTAGTTGTGAGATAACTTAAAAGGGATTAGAATGTTTATTTTTCACCTTATGTGAAATGAAGTACAAAAGGTCAGTTAACATTAAGAGAATAAAGTGAGCACAAGAGAATTGTAGAGACTGGAGACTCTGTTGAGTGGAAAACACAGAAGAATGACTGCCTTAAATTCATAGCCTGGCAGGCTCCTCTGTGCATGGGATTCTCCAGGCAAGAATACAGGAGTGGTTTGCCATTTCCTTCTCCAAGGGATCTTCCTGACACAGGATCCAACCCATGTCTCCTGCATTGCAGGTGGATTCTTTACCATCTGAGCCACCAGGGACTGTTCAGTTCAGTTCAGTTCAGTTGCTCAGTCGTGTCTGACTCTTTGCGACCCCATGAATCGCAGCACACCAGGCCTCCCTGTCCATCACCAACTCCCAGAGTTCACCCAAACTCATGTCCATCGAGTCAGAGATGCCATCCAGCCACCTCATCCTCTGTCATCCCCTTCTCCTCCTGCCCCCAATCCCTCCCAGCATCAGAGTCTTTTCCAGTGAGTCAACTCTTCACGTGAGGTGGCCTAAGTATTGGAGTTTCAGCTTTAGCATCAGTCCTTCCAAAGAACACCCAGGACGGATCTCCTTTAGAATGGACTTGTTGGATTTCCTTGCAGTCCAAGAGACTCTCAAGAGTCTTCTCCAACGCCACAGTTCAACAGTATCAATTCTTTGGTGCTCAGCTTTCTTCACAGTCCAACTCTCACATCCATACATGACCACTGGAAAAACCATAGCCTTGACTAGATGGACCTTTGTTGGCAAAGTAATGTCTCTGCTTTTCAATATGCTATCTAGGTTGGTCATAACTTTCCTTCAAAGGAGTAAGCGTCTTCTAATTTCTTGGCTGCAGTGACCATCTGCAGTGATTTTGGAGCCCAAAAAAATAAAGTCTGATACTGTTTCCACTATTTCCCCATCTATTTCCCATGAAGTGATGGGACCAGATGCCATGATCTTCGTTTTCTGAATGTTGAGCTTTAAGCCAACTTTTCCACTCTCCTCTTTCACTTTCATCAAGAGGCTCTTTAGTTCCTCTTCACTTTCTGCCATAAGGGTGGTGTCATCTGCATATCTGCAGTTATTGATATTTCTCCTGGCAATCTTGATTCCAGCTTGTGCTTTTTCCAGCCCAGCATTTCTGTAAGACCACCCAAATCTTCCTTTTGGCTTAACATATTATTAATAGGTTCTATGTTGTATAGTCAAATCAACTTTGATTAAGACATTGATCTTTTAAGTACAGAGGTAAAAGCAAGGTTCCAGGCATTGTCAGAAAATCTGATTGTCTTGTCTTAAAATTAGTATCTAATAGTGCATATGCGGTTGTTCAAAAGAACTGTATGATCTTAGGAAAGTCATGGTAACACTGAATCTATGTTTCTTTACCTTTGAAATAAAGGTAGAAGGACTTCTCCATTTGACAGTAAGACAGATTAGATATCCTGAATAATCTGTTTGAATAAAACAAAATATCAGATAAAATATTTGAATTATTCTTAAATACATCACTGAGATAACAAAGAAGTATAAAGATGTCAAGCCTTAAAAGTAACTTAAAAGTAAAAAGAACCAAGGCTGAGTTTTGACCTGAAGATTTTTATTGAACTTGTGTGACCTTGAGCATCTATTTGACACCTGCTTAGAAAGTAGGGGCTTTCTGACATAAAGGCCAGGGCACCTCAAGATGGGTAATTCAATAAATGGTCCCTGCTGCACTCACTGTATAAGGGTGAGTGAGACATAAACCCCACCACACAGAATGGAGCAGAAAAGAAACTCATCTGTGCCAAAGAAACTCATCTCTTGGAAGGGAAAGAAATATATGTATTTACCCTAGTAATTCACAACCATAAGCCATTCCTCAACCTCGTTTACAATCTGAGTTCACACTATCTGAATGATCTGAGAAAAATCCTCAAGAGAAAACTTTTAACTTATGGTAGCTCCAGATTGGTATCAGCTCCAGGGAACTGGCAGAGTGAATGCAAATCTTACTTTGAGATGTGCTGATCAACTAACTAAACAGAGAATAATTCATAGAGCAAATTAAATACAGTCCTACTTTCTAAATACAAAGCTGGTCATCTCACCCTAGTTCTTAAAAATTTCATTGCCTTTTAAAAGTCAAACTGTGTTTGAAAAGTTTACTTCCATTATGTGGATCACACATAATGATCCACCCACAATGTGTTTTGTTCCTACCCCACACATTTGAGTAGTTTAGAGATTTTCACCACAGAAAAGAGCAAATTGCTATACAAGGAAGGAATTTCTACAACAGGCATCCAACAACAACTCACCAAAATGAAAGCTGAGACTGCCTCTGACAGAGCAGGGATCCTCTTGCCATTGGGAAAATAGGCGAAAGTGGTGTTAGAGTGCTGACCAAGATCCTGAAGTAGTTACTACAATTAAATGGGTTCAAGGATAACAGCTGGAACCCAGGTAATTCCCTGGAACATTTTTTTTTTTTTTAATAATCATGCTTAGTGATAAAAACTAAGAACTTGACTTAATAAATGGGTAAAGAACTTGAATAGACATTTTCCCGAAGAAGACATTTAAAAGGTCACAGGTATAGAAAAGGTGCTCAATATCACTAATGATCAGGGAATTGCAAGTCAAAAATCACAATAAAATCTCATACCTACTAGGGTGGCAATTATCAAAAAAAAAAAGGAGATAAAGATAAATGCTATAAAGAATATGGAGAAATTAGAACACTTGTATGCTACTGCTGGGAAAGTATTAGCAACACGGGGTAGCCATGATGAATAATAGTGTGGCTGTTCCTCAAAAAATTAAACATTAAACTACCATATGATCCAGCAATCCCACTTCTGGGTAAATTGAAATTAGGATTCTTAAAGATCCTGCCACTATATTCCTTTTTCCCTAAGTTGGCCTGAGGTGGGTTTTTGTTTTATTTTATTTATTTATTTATTTTGCATGCATGCACCCAAATAACTAACTCATTCAGAATAAGATATTTTAAAATCTGACACTAATACTACTTTTAGGGTCTAAGAGTTCAGGAAAAAAATGAATAATTACAGAAATCACTTTATTTTCTTTTTGAGTAAAGATACTGGACAATGAGGAATGAATTAACTGGAATAGTGTTAGCTAACAAAACTTGCAGCAGTGGTGGAAATGCCCTCAGTCTGTACCGTTCAGTACACCAGCCGTCAGCCACACGAAGCTAGTGAGCACTTGAAATTCGACTACTGAAACTGAGGAACTGAATTTATAACTTTATTTCATTTCAACTAGTCTTAAATTTAAATAGCCACATGGGGATCCTTCGACAGAGAATCAGAGTTTTTATATTTTTATAATTAAGAATAGTCATATATGATAGAGCACCTCAAATAAATGATTAGTTCTTTAACCATGAGCATTAATTACTCTAATATTTACAAATACTCTTGAATTTCACAACCATGACCCATGGTCAGTGGGCTGGATATTGTGTTTGCCCTTTCAAATCAAGTCTCTACCTTTCTCTTCAGTACTCTAGACCCCACAGGCTGACAGGCATGAATTATGTAAATAGACTCATTTGCCCTCTGGTTTCCATTTGAACTCGGTTACTGTGAATTCCCTACAGATGGAAAAGAAGGAGCAGAGGAAAATTGGGTTACTTCTCTCCCTATTCCCTTCCTGCTGCATAGCTGTGGGTTAGCAATATCCCTCAACCACAAGTCACAGTTCCTTTCAGACAGCCTTCTCCAGATACCTTTCTATCTCCAGGTTCTGGTAATTATCCCACCTTTTTGGCTCCAACAGATAGTGATGACACTCCAACTGTTACTAGCTCTCAGGTACTTACTATGCTGGGTTTCCCTGGTGGCTCAGAGAGTAAAAATCCACCTGCAATGCAGGAGCCCTAGGTTCAATCCCTGGGTCGGGAAGATACCCTAGGGAAGGGAATGGCATTCCATGGACAGAGGAGCCTGGTGGGCTACAATCCATGGAGTCGCAAAGAGTCGGACACAACTAAGCGACTAAGCGCACGTGCACACACACACACACTTACTGTGCTATGCCTTGCTCCCCATATGGGCCTTTGTTTATCATTCCCTTTAAGTATCCCATCTGTTTTCTGCTGAAATGCTCACTGATAAAATCAGTCAATATTTTGTTTAACAATACTTTAGAATAAGGTTTAAAACCATATGCTAGCAAATGAATAGATTTCCCTATAGAGCTGAAAGAAGACCTTCATCAAAGGTTTTATTGATCATTTCTATAGATACTTGTCATTATACACACACACATGCACATATACTCACACAGCACAAAGGCACACACACAGAGTCAGGAATAAAATTCAACTCCAAGCTCTAAGGGACAGTGACAATAGTTTTATCGTTAAAAGTGGATATCAAAAAAGTAATTACAAGTATATTCACACAGATCTTAGATTGCAATTTGGTCTGACTCCTGGGAGCAATGTTTTCTAATGCCGGTCTCTTAGAAAAGAAGGTAAAATATTACTGGATTCCCATCAGGTTAGTCAGTTAAGTTACTATTAATCAAAACAGAAAGTGGAAGCAGAATTTAGTGTTATTTGTGAACTAAATACAGAAGAACAAAATGGAAAAACTTGTTGTGTTTTCCCAAGAGGATGAGAGCATGTTCTATCCTAAAGAATCTTTAAAAATTCATCTAACTAAAAATGGTCCAAATTCTGTTCTGAGTGGCCCTAGGAAGCTTCTGCAGAGCCTTCCCTAATCTGGTGGAATTCAGCCCTTCACCCACTACCATCATTTCAAAAGGAGAAATTCTGAAGTTAATTTCCATCAGATTTTAATTTGAGCAAGCAAATCACTGATAAAAAATGAAAAAGAAAACTATGAAAGCCACTTCTATTTCAAAACCACCCCTTTACTTTCCATTAATTAACAGGGTCCTAATCCAAGTTAGGTAAGGGATCTCCCCAGTGTCAAATATCTTGCAACTCAAATCAGATCCCCAGAGTATTTGTCCAGTGTTCTTATCATCATATTCATTATTCCATTTGAAACATCATCAATGATTTCCTTTTACATATATGGGTATGTGTGTGTGTATTGCATGTATAAAGATCTTATGTATCTAATATATACATTGTATATATGTTGTTTTAGTCACTAACTCATGTCTAACTCTTTGTGACCCCACTGGTGGACTGTAGCCCACCAGGCTCCTCTGTCTATGGGTTTATCCAGGCAAGAATACTGAAGTGGGTTGCCATTTCTTCCTCCAGGGCTTCATCTCAACCCAGAGATCGAACATGCATCTCCTGCATCTCCTGCATTGGCAGGTGAATTCTTTATCACTGAGCTGCCAGGGAAGCCTATCAGATCAGATCAGATCAGATCAGTCTCTGAGTCGTGTCCAACTCTTTGCGACCCCATGAATCGCAGCACGCCAGGCCTCCCTGTCCATCACCAACTCCCGGAGTTCACTCAGACTCATGTCCATCAAGTCAGTGATGCCATCCAGCCATCTCATCCTCTGTCGTCCCCTTCTCCTCCTGCCCCCAATCCCTCCCAGCATCAGAGTCTTTTCCAATGAGTCAACCCTTCACATGAGGTGGCCAAAGTACTGAAGTTTCAGCTTTAGCATCATTCCTTCCAAAGAAATCCCAGGGCTGATCTCCTTCAGAATGGACTGGTTGGATCTCCTTGCAGTCCAAGGGACTCTCAAGAGTCTTCTCCAATACCACAGTTCAAAAGCATCAATTCTTCAGCGCTCAGCCTTCTTCACAGTCCAACTTTCACATCCATACATGACCACAGGAAAAACCATAGCCTTGACTAGACGAACCTTTGTTGGCAAAGTAATGCCTCTGCTTTTGAACATGCTATCTAGGCTGGTCATAACTTTCCTTCCAAGGAGTAAGCGTCTTTTAATTTCATGGCTGCAGTCACCATCTGCATTGATTTTGATGCATATGTACATTTATATATGTTTGTTAATTTATGAACTTCTTAAGGATATTTAGGAGGCGTATATGATCCGAAGTTTAGTTAATAGCTATATTGGTTGGAGCAATACTAGCTGCCAAAATGTGTATTGCTTCAAACTCAATAGGATTTTATTTCTTGCTGGGCAGCTGGTCAGATCAGGGGTGCCTTCACAGTTATTTAGGGACCTAAAGTGACAGAAGCTTTGCCATCTTCAGTGTGTAGCTTCCAAGGCTATCATGGTCATTTCCCTCCCAGCCAGACAAAAAGCAAAAATAGGATGGAAGATTTTTTAAAGCCAGAAAAAAATGTGGCCTGTATTACTTCTACTCACATTGTATGAGCTCAGACACATAGCTATCCCAAATGGGGTGCAAAAGAGGCTGGAAAATTAGCCAGCTGTGTGTTCATGAAGAAAAGGAGAATGAGAACTTGGGGAACATCTAATAGTCTCTGCTAAAAATGGCATTGAACCTTTCTTTCGACTCCCAAAACATATACCTAGGAAACAAAGAAAGAGAATCGTTGCCATTTTCTAAATGGGAGACCTAAAACGCAGAGAGTAAGCTGATGATAGACGCAAGAAAAGGTCCCCACCCTCACCCCAAACATACATACATTAGACCTGAGATTGGTATTAACCTTCCTGCCAGGATAAAACACACTAAGCTGAAAACAGCATGTACTAGAGGAGAGGATCCAGGGAAATAAATAACTGACTAGTTCTACCATTGCCCTAGAGAGTAAAATCGTCTTCGTTCACTGCTCTACTTCCCAGTACAACATCTATGAAATTTACTGCCCACAGCAGGGGAAATTGAACCTCTTGACCTATACCAGAAGGCTATACACTTGCTACTTATTTCCCCTGGAGTGGTCTGGGGCTCAATCCTGTACACAGTTCCGAAAACTGACAATGGTTAGTTAAGATGACATGGGCAGCTTTTAAAACAAGAAACCCTGAAATCTCTGTGGCTGAATACATAAATGTATCTATCTTTAATGTAAGGGAAAAGAGGATGCTGCTGATCAGCTGCCAGCATTCCTTTGAGCAGTGTTTCAAGACCCAGCCTCCATCCAATTTACTCCTCTTCTGTTTTCAGCAGTGGTCTCCAAGGTAACCCCAGGGGTGTTCATCCAGCCAGTAAGTGAGAAAAAAGAGGCTATGGAGAGGGTGTGCCTCATTCTTCACCCTCTTTTCCTGCAAGGTACACATGTCACCTCTGCTCGTATTTCATTGGCAAGGCCGCTGGCATGGCCATACCTAGATGTGAGGGAGGCTGAGACAGATGCAGTCATTTCTCAGCAACAATTTTACACTGTAATAAGGACACAAGTTTCTGATGAAAGGCTAGCTGTCTCTGTAACAACCCACTAGGAATCCATGGAAGGAATTCTTTTATTTGACTAGTTGTTATCTGTGCCATAGAGTTCTGTTTCCATAAATAATTATTACAGTGGGTTTTCTTTAGCCTGGTATGGCTGAGCTTCAGATGTAAGTGAACACTTTGAAATGTATGCAAATTTTTATGAGGTACAGGCTGCACTTTTTAAAGGATCTGCATGTCAGATTTCAGAGGGCTTCAAAGCCCCCAGATATTTTTTTTTTTTAATATCATTGCCATATAGAGATTTTCTAATCTATCTTTTCCTTCTCAGCTTCATTTCCTAACCCAGTAGTTTCTGGACTAAGTAATCAGACCCTCTGAGGATCACTTTGAATGAACAGATTTCAGGATCTTCAGTTCAGTTCAGTTCAGTCGCTCAGTGGTGTCTGACTCTTTGCGACCCCATGAATCGCAGCACTCCAGGCCTCCCTGTCCATCACCAACTCCCGGAGTTCACTCAAATTCACGTCCATCGAGTCAGTGATGCCATACAGCCATCTCATCCTCTGTTGTCTCCTTCTCCTCCTGCCCCCAATCCCTCCCAGCATCAGAGTCTTTTCCAATGAGTCAACTCTTCTCATGAGGTGGCCAAAGTATTGGAGTTTCAGCTTTAGCATCATTCCTTCCAAAGAAATCCCAGGGCTGATCTCCTTCAGAGTGGACTGGTTGTATTTCCTTGCAGTCCAAGGGACTCTCAAGAGTCTTTTATAACACCACAGTTCAAAAGCATCAATTCTTCGGCGCTCAGCCTTCTCACAGTCCAACTCTCACATCCATATATGACCAAAGGAAAAACCATAGCCTTGACTAGAAGGACCTTTGTTGGCAAAGTAATCTCTGCTTTTGAATATGCTATCTAGATTGGTCATAACTTTCCTTCCAAGGAGTAAGCATCTTTTAATTTCATGTCTGCAATCACCATCTGCTGTGATTTTGGAGCCCAAAAAAATAAAGTCTGACACTGTTTCCACTGTTTCCCCATCTATTTGCCATGAAGTGATGGGACCAGATACCATGATCTTAGTTTTTTGAATGTTGAGCTTTAAGCCGACTTTTTCACTCTCCTCTTTCACTTTCATCAAGAGGCTATTTAGTTCTTCTTCACTTTCTGCCATAAGGGTGGTGTCATCTGCATATCTGAGGTTATTGATATTTCTCCCGGCAATCTTGATTCCAACTTGTGTTTCTTCCAGCCCAGAGTTTCTCATGATGTACTCTGCATATAAGTTAAATAAGCAGGGTGACAATATACAGCCTTGATGTACTCCTTTTCCGATTTGGAAACAGTCTGTTGTTCCATGTTCAGTTCAAACTGTTGCTTCCTGACCTGCATACAGGTTTCTCAAGAGGCAAGTCAGGTGGTCTGGTATTCCCATCTTTTTCAGAATTTTCCACAGTTTATTGTGATCCACACAGTCAAAGACTTTGGCATAGTAAATAAAGCAGAAATAGTTGTTTTTCTGGAACTCTCTTGCTTTTTCCATGATCCAGCGGATGTTGGCAATTTGATCTCTGGTTCCTCTGCCTTTTCTAAAACCAGCTTGAACATCAGGAAGTTCACGGTTCACATATTGCTGAAGCCTGGCTTGGAGAATTTTGAGCATTACTTTACTAGTGTGTGAGATGAGTGAAATTGTGTGGTAGTTTGAGCATTCTTTGAGCCTTTCTTTGGGATTGGAATGAAAACTGACCTTTTCCAGTCCTGTGGCCATTGCTGAGTTTTCCAAATTTGCTGGCATATTGAGTGCAGCACTTTCACAGCATCATCTTTCAGGATTTGAAATAGCTCAACTGGAATGCCATCACCTCCACTAGCTTTGTTCATAGTGATGCTTTCTAAGGCCCACTTGACTTCACATTCCAGGATGTCTGGCTCTAGGTGAGTGATCACATCATCATGATTATCTTGGTCGTGAAGATCTTTTTTGTACAGTTCTTCTGTGTATTCTTGCCATCTCTTCTTAATATCTTCTGCTTCTGTTAGGTCCATACCATTTCTGTCCTTTATCGAGCCCATCTTTGCATGAAATGTTCCCTTGGTATCTCTAATTTTCTTGAAGAGATCTCTAGTCTTTCCCATTCTGTTGTTTTCCTCTATTTCTTTGCATTCATCGCTGAAGAAGCCTTTCTTATCTCTTCTTGCCAGCCCTGTTCAATGACATTTCAGTTGGAAAGGGGCAAGGATGTGAAGCAGTCTGGGAATATATGCATTTTTTTTAACTCTCCTGTGGAGCCACTGTCCTTTGTCCTGAAACTAACCAGGTGCATTTCTTTAAAAGAGAAGTGAGCATGTGCCCAAGTGATTAGCTTCCCCCACTCAGAGGACACCTGCAGTTCCTCAGTCTATCCATAGTTCTCTGCTTGTTTCTAACAAACAACTCTGTGTGTATTCATCAGACCCATTTTCCATTTCATACATCCCTTAGGTATCCCTTTTTAATTATGATGACTGACATTTATTAAGCATCTCCCCTGTGCCGGGCATCACATTTATCACTTCATGTTTAATTTAAAACTCACAGCAACCCACTTATAGTTGAGCAAACTGGAGTTTATAGACCCAAGTATTTCATCTAGTGTCACAGGGCTGCTAAGTGCCCACACCTAGATTCAAACATCACTGCCTGATTCCAACCTGTTTGTTTGATTCACGAACCTATTTTCAATCTGTCCTCCTCTTCAGAACATTGCTGAATATTTTCATGGCTTTATTATTTGCCTCTCCTACTCTCAGCAGTTTTTGCTCCCTCTCAAATATTACTTTAGATTTTTATCTTTCCCCAGTTTAAAATTGTAATTCTGAGTAGTCCTTGAATTAAAAAGAGGAACTATATAAAATTTCCCAGTGGTAACAATGCCCATATTTGTCACCGATTTTTTCAAGTCAGAGGCACCAAATGAAGCAGATACGAAACATTCTGGGTCTTACCGGGATGTCAGCTTGAGCTACAGAGTTCTTTTTCTCTGCTTAAACAGAAAGAGATGTTTGCTGTTATGAGTCTACAGATATCCTTAGAGCTTTGATCACAACACGCACAGCTGAGTGGGGCTGTTAACGACAAACACTTCAAAAAATAATTAACTGTTATATCTGACTTCATGTATCAAGGAATTTAAGGTGCAGTATCAGGAATCTGTACTGAGACTGTAAATTATTTTATAGCAGATGGCACATGGCTACATTCCCTTAATTCATTCGGTATAAATGTCCCATGCTATGTCTTTCTGAGACCCTGTCTCTGTTTTCTTTCCCTGCTGACATGAGTGACTAAGCTCCATTGGCAATAGAAAAGCAAGTCTGGAATCAGCAATGTCATAAGGAAATGGTTACAACCTTATAAATGGCAGAAAGTTCCCGATCACAAAAACTTTTTCTTGAATTTTCCAGTTGTATAGGCTACTTCAATCTTCTGGTTGGAGTTGGGAGAGTTCGACAGTATTTTGTTAAATATTTTTGTTGAAAGAAATGTTAGAATTTTTTCTCATTAGTATTTTTTCCTGGGGGTAAGTTGTAAAGTAAATGGAGAAAAAACATGTCAGTCAATGACATTATATTTTGAATTCCACTAAGATACTAGGCAGTTCCAAATGGTTAAATATAGTCTTAAAATAGTTTATAATGAATTATCAGGGAATTTTACTTGTTCCTGATATCCTTGTGCCAGTAGCAATGGTGTTTGAATTCTACTACAAACCAGAAAAAGGCAAAGAAAGAGAAATTCCATCACTTATAATAAGAGATCAGAGACAGAAAGTCTTGGCACAGATAGCAATGATTTAATAAATCAACTTAAGAATTAGACACTATGCTTGTTTACAAATATCTTCTGGTATCCAGCTCACAGAGTTGCCAAGCTGTCCCTGGCAACTGCCTATCAAGGTGAAATCTTCCATATTTTTTTTCTCTTGGCTTCTTTAGTACCATAATTTTTTTAACTTTTTAAAAAATAATTGTATGTATTTTTTCTTTTTTAATTAATTTATTTTTAGTTGGAGGATAATTGCTTTACAATATTGTGTTGGTTTCTGCCATAAATCAGTATGAATCAGCCATAGACATTCATACATCCCATCCTTCTTGAACCTCATTGCTCTCCTCAGGCTTTCTTTAGTTGCAGTGAGCTGGGGCTACTCTTCATTGCAGTGCTAGGGCTCTAGAGTGTAGAGTCAGTAGATGTGGCACATGGGCTTTGTTGCTCATCAATATGTGGGATCTTTTTGGACCATGGATCACATCTGTGTATCCTGCATTGCCAGGTGGATTCTTATTCACTGGACCACCAGGGAAGTCCCTCAAACTTTTAGTCCTTTTGCAACCTCCAGTCTCTCACCTCTAGCTAATAAACATGCTCAAATTTCTTCTATCCTGAAAAAGGATCTCTTCTTGGCCCAGGCCTTATCTCTAACCCTGTGCTCATTTTGGTTTTTGTTTTTCAGCTACATCTGAGGAATCCTCTTCTCCAACTACCTTGGCATCCTTGCCTCCCATTCCTATATTCCCTCAACCATGAAAAGCTGGTTTTCACCTCCTGTGCATCACACATTTGCTTCAACTCTACAAAAATTGCTCTGGAAATGGCAACCAGTGGCCTCCATCTTGTCAAATCTATCAATTCTCTATTCTCGGTTTTTTTAGTCTTTTCTTTCTTATCTGAGAGTGATTGAGACTCAGTCCTTTCTAAAATTGCATATCCTTGGTTTCCATGATATTATTCTCTTCTAGGTTTACCTCTATTGTGTTACCATCTCCTATATGAGTATATTTGCTTCTCTTGTACCTGTTCCTTAAATATTAATGTTCTGCAGGGTTTTATCCTCTCATTATTTTTCTGCATAACTGCCTTTCTCACCATAAACTCTTTTCAGGTAGTCTCATGTGAGCTAATGATTTGAACTCTCACTTATGTGCTAATGACAACCAAAACTAGTTCTAGAGTTCTGCCCTCTGCCCTGAGCTTCAGATTCAACCAAACAAATCACTTCTACATACGTGCTCTTGGATATCTGCAGTCACTTCTTGTTCAATACAGGCAAACATGACTTTGACATCGTCTCCCCATAACACTTCTTCTGTGGATTTATTTCTCCTTTGCTCCCAGTAACATTTTTGGTAACAATGTATTTTGTGACAATATCACATCTGTATTATCAAGGAAACATTTCCCACCTATTGTCCCTGCTGAGAGGACAGTAGATTATTGATTCCCTCTGCTCTGCAGCTGATGGACAAGGGGAAAGATGTAGTCCTTTGCAGTGCAACTGAGTCCCCATGCTCCTGCCACTAAAGTTCATGGGGAGCCTTGTATCTAGAACTATGACATCAGACCTCCTGTGAAACTGAGACCTCCTGTGATGCTCTCAGAGAACAGTCTACTTTGTTCAGCACACTTGAGAAGGATCTCTCTTTATTGAAACCAGAATAATTCACACAAAGAACAAAAAGCAAAAAGAATAAACAAAAAGCCCCACTTATTTCTTTAAATCAAACTGACCTCAACACTTGGAAAGGGTGATGATGCAATCACTATTAACATACAGTGTCTCTACCGCTGAGTGTTCCTCATTTCCATGAAGCTCCTAGAATAGACTCTAACATGGCTATCTAGATGCATCTAACTAAACAAAACCCTACAAAGCATATTGTCTCTGTTCCAATTCTCTTCTCACTCAGGAGCTGCTCAAAATCTAAAACGTCAAATACAAATTATTAAAGAATGCTTTTAAGAAGTTGTTTCTGTAGGTGTCTGGAATTTCTGGTGTTACATTTCTGCTAGATGTTTTAATAATCCTCTTTTGAATTCCGTTTGTCAAATTACCTCTAATCAGCAAGAGTGCTGTTGTATGTGATATAGAAATGGGAGAGAACACAGTGTGCCTCAAGGTGCCTCCTCTTGGAATGAGCCAGAGAAGTGACTCCTGAGAAAGCCTGGTTTTAAGAAAAGGTGTACTCAGTTCTAGCATGAAATGTCAACCTTTATCATAAAGGGAATCCATATACAATAGGTATTGCCTGACATCAGATGATAATATTCATAATTGTTAAGTTTAAAAGCATTTCACACATGATCGCTTCTTTCAGGAATAAAATGGAGTCCTTTCTGAAACCAACCTGGGTTTGGCTATTCTTTAGTGTGTGAGAAGTAACACAGAGCAGCTAAAGGTTAAAACAGTTTATCATAGTCACGTTTATCATAGTCATGTGTGAGCAATTCAAAGTTATTTAACCTTGGGGAGACGGTCCTAAGATGGCAGAGAAATAGGACAGGGAGACCACTTTCTCCCCCACAAATTCATCGAAAGAACATTTAAACGCTGAGTAAATTCCACAAAACAACTTCTGAATGCCGGCAGAGGACATCAGACACCCAGAAAAGCAGCCCATTGTCTTCAAAAGGAGTTAAAAAAAAATATAAAAGACAAAAAAAGAGACAAAAGAGGTAGGGACAGAGCTCCATCCCAGGAAGGGAGTCTTTAAAAGAGAAGTTTCCAAACACCAGGAAACACTCTCACTGCTGAGTCTGTGGTGAGCCTTGGAACCACAAAGGGCAACATAACTGGGAGGAAAAATAAATAAATAATTAAAACCCACAGATTATGTGCCCAACGGTAACTCCCCCAGTGGAGAAACAGTGCAGACGCCTGCACCCACCACTAGCAAGCGGGAGCTGGGCAGGGAAGCGTGGGCTGCATTGCTTAGAGTAGGGACCAGGCCTGAATGCCCAGAGAGCAATCTGAGGGAACTAACTTGGGCTAGCAAACCAGAATGTGGGATAGCTACCACGTAAAAAGCCCTAACTTAAGACACCACCAGGCCCACTCACAGAACAAAAGACTGTACAGAGCTAGTCGGTTGCAGACCATCCTCCTCCTGTGACAGGCAGCCAGAGTGGGAAGGGGGCAATCGCAGCCCCAGAGAGACATTATCTACCAAACTGCAAGCAGACTTCTTTGGTAACTAAGACCTTGGGGTTCTGGACAGTCAACATCCACCTGAGAAGGTGCGCCAGTTGTACACCCAGAAAACCGAGCAGCAGGGACAGGGGAGGCGATAAGTCACAGTGACTGCACTCACCAAACACCTCATCACCTGAGCTGCTTGGACCTGGGAAGGGCACAAAACACAGGCCCAACCGAATCTGCACCTCTGAGGATTTCCTGAGTGCCCGAACCTGAGCAGCTTAGAACTGGGAGGTGCATGCAGCCCAGGTCTGGCCTCAGATGGTTCTGAGCAGAGCAACATAGAGCCTGAGCAGTGTGGGCAGGGAGGGCACACACGCCGTGAGTGAGGGCAGGCCCAGTGTGGCTGAGACACTGCGAGCACATGCCAGTGTTATTTATTTGCAGCATCCCTCCTTCCCCACAGTGCAACTGAACAAGTGAGCCTTAAAAAAGTGTCCACCACCGCCCCCTTTGTGTCAAGGCAGAAATCAGACACTGAAGAGACCAGCAAACAGAAGAAGCTAAAACAGAGGGAACTGCCTTGGAAGTGACAGGTGCAATAGATTAAAACCCTGTCGTTAGTACCGACTACATGGGAAGGGGCCTATAGATCTTGAGAAATATAAGCCGGACCAAGGAACTATCTGAAAATGAACTGACCCCACAGTGCCCACAACAACACCAGAGAAAGTCCTAGATATATTTTTACTACTTTTACGATCATTCTTTTATTTATTTATTTAAAAAAATTTTTAAGTTCTCTATTACTCCTTTAATTTTCATTTTTATAACCTACTATTACTTTGCAAAGAAAAAAATACCCTATTTTTTTAAAGCAAACTTCATATATATATATATATATATATAATTTTTGTGAATTTTTTTTTCTTTTCTTTAATATTGTGTTTTTTAAAATCCAACCTCTACTCTAGATTTTTAATCTTTGCTTTTTGGTATTTGTTATCAATTTTGTACCTTTAAGAAACCAATCTTCAGTACCCATTTTTACTTGGGAGTGAGATTACTGGCTTGACTGCTCTCTCCCCCTTTGGACTCTCCTTTTTCTCCACAAGTCTCCTCTATCTTCTCCCTCCCCCTTCTCTTCTCTACCCAACTCTGTGAATCTCTTTGTGTGTTCCAGACGGTGGAGAACACTTAGGGAACTGATTACTGGCTGGATCTGTCGCTCTCCTTTTGATTCCCCACTTTATCCTCCTGTCCACCTCTGTCTCCTTCCTCCCTCTTCTCTTCTCTGTATAACTCCATGAACATCTCTGAGCGGTCCAGACAGTGGAGCACACATAAGGAAGTGATTACTGGCTAGCTTGCTCTCTCCTCTTTTGATTCCACCTCATCTCATTTGGGTCACCTCTAACTCCCTCTTCCCTCTTCTCTTCTCCATGTAACTCTGTGAACCTCTCTGGGTGTCCCTCACTGTGGAGAAACTTTTCATCTTTAACCTAAATGTTTTATCAACGGTGCTGTATAGATGGAGAAGTCTTGAGACTACTGTAAAAATAAGACTGAAAACCAGAAGCAGAAGGCTTAAGTCCAAATTCTGAGAACACCAGCGAACTCCTGACTCCAGGGAACATTAATCGACAGGAGCTCATCAAACGCCTCCATACCTACACTGAAACCAAGCACCACCCAAGGGCCAACAAGTTCCAGAGCAAGACATACCACACAAATTCTCCAGCAACACAGGAACACAGCCCTTAGCTTCAATATACAGGCTGCGCAAAGTTACTCCAAACCCATTGACATCTCATAACTCATTACTGGACACTTCATTGCACTCCAGAGAGAAGAAATCCAGCTCCACCCACCAGAACACCGACACAAGCTTCCCTAACCAGGAAACCTTGACAAGCCACCCATACAACCCCACCCACAGACAGGAAACTCCACAATAAAGAGAACTCCACAAACTGCCAGAATACAGAAAGGCCACCCCAAACTCAGCAATATAAACAAGATGAAGAGACAGAGGAATACCCATCAGGTAAAGGAACAGGATAAATGCCCACCAAACCAAACAAAAGAGGAAGAGATAGGGAATGTACCTGATAAAGAATTCTGAGTAATGATAGTGAAAATGATCCAAAATCTTGAAATCAAAATGGAATCACAGATAAAGAGCCTAGAGATAAGGACTGAGAAGATGCAAGAAAGGTTTAACAAAGACCTAGAAGAAATTTAAAAAAGAGTCAGTATATAATGAATGATGCAATAAATGAGATCCAAAACACTCTAGAGGCAACAAATAGTAGAATAACGGAGGCAGAAGATAGGATTGGTGAAGTAGAAGGTAGAATGGTAGAAATAAATGAATCAGAGAGGAAAAAAGAAAAACAAATTTTAAAAAATGAGGGCAATCTCAGAGACCTCCAGGACAATATTAAACACCCCAACATTCGAACCATAGGAGTCCCAGAAGAAGAAGACAAAAAGAAAGACTGTGAGAAAATACTTGAGGAGATAATAGTTGAAAACTTCCCTAAAATGGGGAAGGAAATAATCACCCAAGTCCAAGAAACCTAGAGAGTCCCAAACAGGATAAACCCAAGGTGAAACATCCCAAGACACATATTAATCAAATTAACAAAGATCAAACACAAAGAACAAGTATTAAAAGCAGCAAGGGAAAAAAAAAAAACAAACAAATAACACACAAGGGGATTCCCATAAGGATAACAGCTGATCTTTCAATAGAAACTCTTCAGGCCAGGAAGGAATGGCAAGACGTACTTAAAGTGATAAAAGAGAACAACCTACAGCCCAGATTACTGTGCCCAGTGAGGATCTCATTCAAATATGAAGGAGAAATCAAAAGCTTTACAGACAAGCAAAAGCTGAGAGAAATCAGCACCACCAAACCAGCTCTCCAACAAATGCTAAAGGATATTCTCTAGACAGGAAACACAAAAACGGTGTATAAACTAGAACCCAAAACAATAAAGTAAATGGCAATGAGATCATACTTATCAATAATTACCTTAAACATAAAGGGGTTGACTGCCCCAACCAAAAGACAGAGACTGGCTGAATGGATACAAAAACAAGACCCCTATATATGTTGTCTACAAGAGACCCACCTCAAAATAGGGGACACATACAGAATGAAAGTGAAGGGCTGGAAAAAGATATTCCATGCAAATAGAGACCAAAAGAAAGCAGGAGTAGCAATACTTATATCAGATAAAAAAGACTTTAAAACAAAGGCTGTGAAAAGAGACAAAGAAGGTCACTACATAATGATCAAAGGATCAATCCAAGAAGAAGATATAACAATTATAAATATATATGCACCCAACATAGGAGCACCACAATATGTAAGACAAATGCTAACAAGTATGAAAGGGAAAATTAACAATAACACAACAATAGTGGGAGACTTTAATACCCCACTCACACCTATGGATAGATCAACTAAACAGAAAATTAACCAGGAAACACAAACTTTAAATGATACAATAGACCAGTTAGATCTAATTGATATCTATAGGACATTTCATCCCAAAACAATGAATTTCACCTTTTTCTCAAGCACACACGGAACCTTCTCCAGGATAGATCACATCCTAGGCCATAAATCTAGCCTTGGTAAATTCAAAAAAAATTGAAATAATTCCAAGCATCTTTTCTGACCACAATGCAATAAGATTAGATCTCAATTATAGGAGAAAAACTATTAAAAATTCCAACATATGGAGGCTGAACAAACATGCTATTGAATAACCAACAAATCAGAGAAGAAATAAAAAAAAATCAAAATATGAATGAAAATGAAAACACAACAACCCAAAACCTGTGGGACACTGTAAAAGCAGTGCTAAGGGGAAAGTTCATAGCAATACAGGCATACCTCAAGAAACAAGAAAAAAAGTCAAATAAATAACCTAATTCTACACCTAAAGCAACTAGAAAAGGAAGAAATGAAGAACCTCGGGGTTAGTAGAAGGAAAGAAATCTTAAAAATTAGAGCAGGAATAAATGCAAAAGAAACAAAAGAGACCATAGCAAAAATCAACAAAGCCAAAAGCTGGTTCTTTGAAAGGATAAATAACATTGACAAACCATTAGCCAGACTCATCAAGAAACAAAGGGAGAAAAATCAAATCAATAAAATTAGAAATGAAAATGGAGAGATCACAACAGACAATACAGAAATACAAAGGATCATAAGAGACTACTATCAGCAATTATATGCCAATAAAATGGACAACGCGGAAGAAATGGACAAATTCTTAGAAAAGTACAACTTTCCAAAACTGGACCAGGAAGAAATAGAAAATCTTAACAGACCCATCACAAGCACGGAGATTGAAACTGTAATCAAAAATCTTCCAGCAAACAAAAGCCCAGGTCCAGACGGCTTCACAGCTGAATTCTACCAAAAATTTAGAGAAGAGCTAAAACCTATCCTACTCAAACTCTTCCAGAAAATTGCAGAGGAAGGTAAACTTCCAAACTCATTCTATGAGGCCACCATCACCCTAATACCAAAACCTGACAAAGATGCCACAAAAAAAGAAAACTACAGGCCAATATCACTGATGAACATAGATGCAAAAATCCTTAACAAAATTCTAGCAATCAGAATCAAACAACACATTAAAAAGATCATACACCATGACCAAGTGGGCTTTATCCCAGGGATGCAAGGATTCTTCAATATCCACAAATCAATCAATGTAATACACCACATTAACAACTTGAAAAATAAAAGCCATATGATTATGTCAATAGGTGCAGAGAAAGCCTTTGAGAAAATTCAACATCCATTTATGATAAAAAAAACTCTCCAGAAAGCAGGAATAGAAGGAACATACCTCAACATAATAAAAGCTATATATGACAAACCCACAGTAAACATTACCCTCAATGGTGAAAAATTGAAAGCATTTCCCCTAAAGTCAGGAACAAGACAAGGGTGCCCACTTTCACCACTACTATTCAACATAGTTTTGGCCACAGCAATCAGAGCAGAAAAAGAAATAAAAGGAATCCAAATTGGAAAAGAAGTAAAACTCTCACTGCTTGCAGATGACATGATCCTCTACATAGAAAACCCTAAAGACTCCACCAGAAAATTATGAATATAATAATATAATCAACGAATATAATAAAGTTGCTGCTGCTGCTGCTGCTGCTGCTGCTAAGTCACTTCAGTCATGTCCGACTCTGTGTAACCCCATAAACGGCAACCCACCAGGCTGCCCCATCCCTGGGATTCTCCAGGCAAGAACACTGAAGTGGGTTGTCATTTCCTTCTCCAATGGATGAAAGTAAAAAGTGAAAGGGAAGTCACTCAGTCGTCTCCAACTCTTAGCGACCCCATGGACTGCAAACTACCAGGCTCCTCCGTCCATGGGATTTGCCAGGCAAGAGTACTGGAGTGGGGTGTCATTGCCTTCTCCAATAGTAAAGTTCCAGGATATAAAATCAACACACAGAAATCCCTTGCATTCCTATACACTAGTAATGAGAAAATAGAAAAATTAAGGAAACAATTCCATTCACCATTGCAACGAAAAGAATAAAATACTTAGGAATATATTTACCTAAAGAAACTAAAGACCTATATATAGAAAACTATAAAACACTGGTGAAAGAAATCAAAGAGGACACTAATAGGTGGAGAAATATACCGTGTTCATGGATCGGAAGAATCAATACAGTGAAAATGAGTATACTACCCAAAGCAATCTATAGATTCAATGTAATCCCTATCAAGCTAACAATGGTATTTTTCACAGAGCTAGAACAAATAATTTCACAATTTGTATGGAAATACAAAAAACCTCAAATAGCCAAAGCAATCTTGAGAAAGAAGAATGGAACTGGAGGAATCAACCTGCCTGACTTCAGGCTCTACTATAAAGCCACAGTCAACAAGACAGTATGGACTGGCACAAAGACAGAAATATAGATCAATGGAACAAAATATAAAACCCAGAGATAAATCCACACACCTATGGACACCTTATCTTTGACAAAGGAGGCAAGAATATACAACAGAGAAAAGACAATCTCTTTAACAAGTGGTGCTGGGAAAACTGGTCAACCACTTATAAAAGAATGAAACTAGAATACTTTCTAACACCATAAACAAAAGTAAACTCAAAATGGATTAAAGATCTAAATGTAAGACCAGAAACTATAAAACTCCTAGAGAACATAGGCAAAACACTCTCCGACATAAATCACAGCAGGATCCTCTATGACCCACCTCCCAGAATATTGGAAATAAAAGCAAAAATAAACAAATGGGACCTAATTAAACTCAAAAGCTTCTGCACAACAAAGGAAACTATAAGCAAGGTGAAAAGACAGCCTTCAGAATGGGAGAAAATAATAGCAAATGAAGCAACTGACAAACAACTAATCTTAAAAATATACAAGCAACTCCTGTAGCTCAATTTCAGAAAAATAAACGACCCAATCAAAAAATGGGCCAAAGAACTAAATAGACATTTCTCCAAAGAAGACATACAGATGGCTAACAAACACATGAAAAGATGCTCAACATCACTCATTATCAGAGAAATGCAAATCAAAACCACAATGAGTACCATCTCATGCCAGTCAGAATGGCTGCGATCCAAAAGTCTACAAGCAATAAATGCTGGAGAGGATGTAGAGAAAAGGGAACCCTCTTACACTGTCGGTGGGAATGCAAACTAGTACAGCCACATGGAGAACAGTGTGGAGATTCCTTAAAAAACTGGAAATAGAACTGCCATACGACCCAGCAATCCCACTGCTGGGCATACACACCGAGGAAACCAGAATTGAAAGAGACACGTGTACCCCAATGTTCATCGCAGCACTGTTTATAATAGCCAGGACATGGAAGCAATCTAGATGTCCATCAGCAGATGAATGGATAAGAAAGCTGTGGTACATGTACACAATGGAGTATTACTCAGCCATTAAAAAGAATGCATTTGAATCAGTTCTAATGAGGTGGATGAAACTGGAGCCTATTATACAGAGTGAAGTAAGCCAGAAAGAAAAACACCATTACAGATCAGATCAGATCAGTCACTCAGTCGTGTCCAACTCTTTGCGACTCCATGAATCACAGCATGCCAGGCCTCCCTGTCCATCACCAACTCCCAGAGTTCACCCAGACGCACGTCCATTGAGTCAGTGATGCCATCCAGCCATCTCATCCTCTGTCATCCCCTTCTCCTCTTTCCCCCAATCCCTCCCAATACAGTATACTAATGCATTTATATGGAATTTAGAAAGATAGTAACAATAACCCTATATGCGAGACAGCAAAAGAGACACAGATGTATAGAACAGTCTTTTGGACTCTGTGGGAGAGGGTGAGGGTGGGATGATTTGGGAGAATGGCATTGAAACATGTATAATATCATATATGAAATGAATTGCCAGTCCAGGTTCAATGCAGGATACAGGATGCTTGGGGCTGGTGCACTGGGATGACCCAGAGGGATGGTATGGGGAGGGAGGTGGGAGGGGGGTTCAAGATGGGGAACATATGTACACCCATGGCAGATTTATGTTGATGTATGGCAAACCAATACAATATTGTAAAGTAATTAGCCTCCAATTAAAATAAATAAATTTAAATTAAAAAAAAAAGCTCTTTAACCTCTTCATTCCTTAAAAGTAGGCTCTGACATTATTTTATAGCAATTAAGTCATGGTAGGTAGAAAATTGAGAAGTGCCAGCTTCTCAGACAAAACTTTACAAGGAAGAACAATAGAATCTTCCAGTTAATTAATTTTGAAAAATCTTAATTGGATATTTTATTCAGTTCAGTTCAGTTCAGTCGCTCAGTCATGTCTGACTCCTTGCGACCCCATGAACCTCAGCAGGCCAGGCCTCCCTGTCCATCACCAACTCCCAGAGTCCACCCAAACCCATGTCCACTGAGTCAGTGATGCCATCCATCCATCTCATCCTCTGTCGTCCCCTTCTCCTCCTGCCCTCAATCTTTCCCAGCATCAGGGTCTTTTCCAATGAGCCAGCTCTTTACATCAGGTGGCCAAAGTATTAGAGTTTCTACTTCAACATCAGTCCTTCCAATGAACACCCAGGATTGATCTCCTCTAGGATGGACTGGTTGGATCTCCTTGTAGTCCAAGGGACTCTCAAGTGTCTTCTCCAACACCACAGTTCAGAAGCATCAATTTTTCGGCACTCAGCTTTCTTTATAGTCCACCTCTCACATCCATACATGACCACTGGAAAAACTGTAGCCTTGACTAGATGGATCTTTGTTGACAAAGTAATGTCTCTGCTTTTTAAAATGCTATCTAGGTTGGTCATAACTTTCCTTCCAAGGAATAAGCGTCTTTTAATTTCATGGCTGCAATCACCATCTGCAGTGATTTTGGAGCCCGCAAAAATAAAGTCAGCCACTGTTTCCACTGTTTCCCCATCTATTTCCCATGAAGTGATGGGACCAGATGCCATGATCTTCGTTTTCTGAATGTTGAGCTTTAAGCCAATGTTTTCACTCACCTCTTTCACTTTCATCAAGAGGCTCTTTAATTCTTCTTCACTTTCTGCCATAGAGTGGTTTCATCTGCATATTTGAGTTTATTGATATTTCTCCCGGCAATCTTGATTCCAGCTTGTGCTTTATCCGGCATGGCATTTCTCATGATGTACTCTGCATATAAGTTAAATAAGCACAGTGACAATATACAGCCTTGATATACTCTTTTTCCTATTTGGAACCAGTCTGTTGTTCCATGTCCAATTCTAACTGTTGCTTCCTGACCTGCATACAAGTTTCTCAAGAGGCAGGTCAGGTGGTCTGGTATTCCCATCTCTTTCAGAATTTTCCACGGTTTATTGTGATCCACACAGTCAAAGGCTTTGGCATAGTCAATAAGGCAGAAATATTTTATTAGGGTTCCCATATCATAAAAATGATAAATACCCCCAGCTTATATAATGAAAATCATAAATTGTTAATCCTGTAGTTTTTCAAATAACTATGATTCACCATGAATCATGCTAAAGGAGAAAAAAGAAAGAAAAATGAAAACAAAGTTGAGTAGAGGAACCACTAGGTTGAGCTGCATTTACTCACTCAATGCCCTGGTTAACTGTTAAGATTTTTAAATATCATTGTACTTATACACTTAAAAGCTTGATTCTGTATTCAGAGCAAAGTGTGAAAGTGGGAGATTCTTTCAAAAAGGTTTGTTCAACTTTTCCTTTTACACTAATCAAGAGAGAGGTAGGTCACATCACCATTTGAACTCATTTGAGCTCAGCTGAAATCTAGAGACAGATATTTTCATTAAGAGTCTAGAGTCTTATCTGGTCCATATATGAAATATGGATGTCATAATCTTTGTTTTCAAATTTGGATATAATGGCATACTATATAGTTAAATCACCAACCTAACTCATCTAAGATATCCTAGGAATTAAAAGATATACTGATGATGCATATTTATTCATTTTAATAAAAACATAAGCCTCTTATTGTACTGAGTAGAAAAAAATAAGATCAGGAAAAGTGGCTGTCAGTAATACAGGATAATTAAACCAGCTTTCCCTCTACTATTTAATATGCTGCTTTGGCATTTCCCTTGTGGCTTCCCTTTGTGGCTCAGATGGTAAGGCGTCTGCCTACAATATTGGAGCCCCGGGTTCAATCCCTGGGTCGGGAAGATCCCCTGGAAAAGGAAATGGCAACCCACTCCAGTATTCTTGCCTGGAAAATCCCATGGACGGAGGAGCCCGGTAGGCTACAGTCTATGAGGTCGCAGAGAGTCGGACACGACTGAGCGACTTCCTTTTCTTTCTTTTTTGGCATTTCAGCAGAATTTAACTTATGTGTATATTCGTTCATGCACACACACAGATACATATTCTCCCATATACTCTGTGCCAAAGATGACAGATTAGGATTACTAGATTATAAGGCATCTGGATTGTATCTTAACAATTTTGAAACATATTTAAGCAATCTAGGAGGAGAAAAAATGATTCATTATAAATATGTTAGACTGCAGCCCAGTAATTATTGAAAGTATTTATTTATATCAGAGGTGGTTTAAATAATTATACATAAAATTCCTTTAAGACACACCTCATGACCACAGGCAGCATATTTTTCAAGTTAAAAAAAAAAAAAGGCATGTGAAAATAGGTTAAGCAAAAAGAATTCAAAGAAGGGAGAATTCAAGTGGGCTGTTTAAATGAAGAGTCTCTCAAAGCAGTGGTTGTCAACTTTGACTGCACACTGGAATTACCTTGATTTGCATCTATTTAGGTTCTGATTTAATTGGTCTGAGGTGTGGCCTTGGGGCTTTCCAGCTTGTGCTAGTAGTAAAGAACATGCCTGGTAAGGCAGGAGACATAAGAGAAGAGGGTTCAGTCCCTGGTTGGGAAGATCCCCTGGAGAGGGCATGACACCTGACTTCAGTATTCTTGCCTGGAGAATCCCATGGACAGAGGAGCCTGGTGGGCTACATCCAAAGGGACACAAAGAGTCTGGCACGACTGAAGTGACTGAGCACGCACATGGGCTTAACATTGAGATTTATTAACTGCCCAGTTAATTCTAATGGGCAGCAGATAAAAAATAAATAATCTTTAAACTACTCCCTCTCGTGACTTCCCTGGTAGCTCAGAGTGGTTAACAGTCTGCCTGCCAATACAGGCGACATGGGTTCAATCCCTAGTCTAGGAAGATCCCATGTGCCACAGGGCAACTAAGCCTGTGTGCCACAACTACTGAGTCAACACTCAAGAGCCTGAGCTCTGCAACGGGAGAAGTCACCGCAACAGGAGAAAGCCCACACACGGCAATGAAGACCCAGTACGGAAATAAGTAAACAAATAATATTTTTAAAAAAACAACTTCTCCCTCTTTTTCCAACACCTGCTATTTCTAATCCTCAGAGTATATGGATCCACTGCTTTTAAACAGTTGTAGTAGGTTGATCCCAAGGAAGAGATCAATTTTTTCTAATTTGTAAATGCATATTAATAAACACTAGCAATGGCACCCCACTCCGGTACTCTTGCCTGGCAACTCCCATGGACGGAGGAGCCTGGTAGGCTGCAGTCCATGGGATTGCGAAGAGTCGGACATGACTGAGCGACTTCACTTTCGCTTTTCCCTTTCATGCACTGGAGAAGGAAATGGCAACCCACTCCAGTGTTCTTGCCTGGAGAATCCCAGGGACAGGGGAGCCTGGTGGGCTGCCGTCTATGGGGTCGCACAGAGTCGGACACGACTGAAGCGACTTAGCAGGAGTTAAAAAAACAAAAACAAACAAACAAAAAAACACTAATGATTCCAGAAGGTTTCCAGAATTCTTCAACATTTTTTACAGACCTCTGTGGGATATGACAAGATATATCAACTGAAACACTTTGTCAACCTATTACTTCAGGGAAAATACATGGTTAAATTTCTATCAATTATTTAGGAAATTTGGGAGGTTTTGTTGTTGTTTGGTTGCTAAGTTATGTCTGACTCTTTTATAACCCCATGGACTGTAGCCTGCCAAGTTCCTCTGTCCATGGGATTTCCCAGGCAAGAATGCTGGAGTGGGTTTAAGTGGATATTTTCTTCATTATAAAAACAATCTTTCTCCTCCATGGTCATTTTCAAATCCTATATGAATTTTCATTTGAATGAATATAAGTAACTATTAGAATATTAATAACAACTAATGATACTTTATTTTAGTTTTTTCTTGGTGTAATTTTCTTTTTTACTAATCTAATTCTAATATAGTCATGCCTGGAGAATTCCAGCCAGGTTATAGTCAGAAAACAAAGTCATTATAAAATAGAGGAAAGAGAGGTTAAAATGAAGTACAAACATGTTTCTGAGGCCAGAACAGCAGAGCACATTTACACTTCTTAGTCAATTTTTTTCACACCCAAAATTGTCTACAAACTTTCCCAATATGTCAAAAACAAAACAACAACAAAAAAATTCAGTGTTCTTGCATCTTTCCATTTCTGCAAAACTCTAGGGTAACAGTTCTTGCTCATACTTTTACGGACACATTATTGTTTAGCTTCCTTCTCACCAAGAAAATTGGTGAAGTTAAAAACCTGCTGGGCTTTTGATTTGAAATAAGAGGTATGACTGTTATTCAAAAAGCAAGACTTGATTTATGAAGCCTCAGCCACATTTGTAAGAAATCAGCTATTCTGTCTGTTTCCCCGTGGACAGGCATAATAGCACCTACCACGGTTATAGCAAGCACAAATGACAATGCCTCGTGCAGAGAAGGTAGTTCTGGGGAGTCGTGACTTCCGGGTGATACCTTTCAATGTGAAAATTGAGGGAAATTGATGTCTCTACTGCTGTCTTGAACAAACAATGGCTTTGCCAAACAATGACTCCAACCAAAATTTATACTCTCTATATATGGCAAAGTTGAGAAAAGCCTATGAATATTTGAGGAGAAATGATGGCTTTTTTTTTTAAATACATGTTCTTTATTTTATGCCATAAATGTGTGGGATGATCTTATTGCTTTAAATTAAATATTATTTTGAATCATCAGTGGTATCTGCTATTTACTGTTTTGTGATATAGCTACCTCTAATGTATATATTAGAGTTCACCTAGCTCAGATTTATATGTACTGCATTTTCTTAAGGGACATCTCTGTGTATTGCATCAAATAATTACATCCTATAGATGGCAGGCAAAGATGTCTCACAAACAAGCAATGGTTGGACCAAAAGATTGTGTGCCTGAAAACTGAGTCCAAGGCTCTCTCTTGAAAATCTGATTATAAAATATCTCATTTCTCCATTGTTCCAAGGCCATAATATTTGGACAGTACTTTAGAGAACAGTAAAGCTATAACTGTGGGAAGGATTACAGCAGCCTTCCTCAGAAAGGAAGATACAAAGTGATCATGAAAAACTTGACTGAGGTAGGTCCTCCAAAGGAGTCTTGGACTCTATAAACAGCATTAGAATTCCTTAAACAAATCTAGATGGGCGACATTAAATACATGCTCTGCTTCCATAAGAAATGGCCTCAGGAATCCATAGTCCCAATCTAGAATTCATCTATACCACTCTCCCTGGGCCATCTCACAGCATGGTTTCTTGAGCAAAGCTTCCCACCAGTCAAAATCCCAATACCTGGTTTTCCTCCATGCCTTAGCTATGTGTTCTTGACTAACCCAACTGATTTCCACAGCTCAACATTCTGTCTTTGACATCCAAATTCATCGAACACCAGACTGTCACTATTTAAAAGAATTCAGACTATGGACAGGAGGTACCTTACCTAGATTTCAAAAGAACGAGACCACCCTCCACTAGGAACTCCTCTCCAGCGGAGGGCGAAGGGATGTTCCTCAAAGGCAAGAGCGAGAAATCATGGAGCAAAACATTTGAGCAGTTGGAAGTGGTCAGAAGTTCTTTCTGAAGGGGAGAAATTGTTTCTGGATGGATATCTGTTTATTCACTTAACAAATGTTTATTGAGTCCTTTACATCTCAGGCGGTGTTCTATACACTGATGACAAAGGGGTGAAGAAGACAGAGAAGGTCTCTTTTTCCTGGATCTAACATACTAGTTAGGGGAGACCAACACCAAACAAAAAACAAATACAAGCATAAATTCATGACTAAAACATTGATAGTGCAATAGCAAAAGACTAGGGGATTGGAGACACCTCTTTAGATCAGGCATTCAGGAAAGGCCTCTCTGCAGACACGGCATTTGAGCTTAATCTAAATAAAAGAAAAAAAGATAGCCATGAAAGACATGGGGTAAGAGGATTCTAGGCAAAGGAAATGGCACATGTGAAAATACTAATTTTAACTTGGCTAAAGAACAAAAAGATATTCAGTGTGGCTAGAGCACAGCAAATATAAGTGGTGGATGATGGCAGAGACTTTAGTGTGGCCAGGTATATAGGACTCTGTAAAAGCATGACAGAGTTTGGACTTTATGTTTGGACTTTATGTTTGGACTTTATGTTAAGAGCAGTGGGAAGCAATTAGAGGGTTTTATGTAGGATAATGCATGCTGTGATTTATGTTTTAAGATCTCTCTGGCTGCAAAATATAGTATACATTATAGAGTTCAAACGTAGTAGCAGAAACAGCAGTAAGGAGACTCCTGGCCAGGAGAGACATGATAGTGGCTTGAACTGGGATTTGCAGCAGCAGCAAAGAGGCCATATCTAGGGGGTTGATACGTTGAATTCTCCCAAACTGTGCTCTAAAGTCTTATCCCTTACAACCCTGGCAACATTTCAGCCAACACTACCCTGAAATGAAAGGTATTGCTAGTTCTGATAGGTAAACTCCCTCTCTAGGCTCACAGGATGGTAGAGTTGGTGACAATAATGGCTAGCCAACAAGGAGAGATTTTTGTGACAATGACAGTGGCTCAGACTCAGAGCACATAGGTCTTCATCGAAACATCTGCAACACTGATGACATTTGTCACAGGTAAGGGAGAGGAGGAGGAAGAAAGGAGGAAAAGGAAAGGGGGAAGAGAGAGAAAATGTACTTGAAATACTGCCACTAGTTCTTTGTTTTGTTTTGGATTTTGAGGGGGGCTACCATTTCAGGTACGTACTCAAAAAGATGAGTGATGCTAAGAAATGTTATATCAAGCTAGGCAGTGTGTTAGGTGCTTCCCATTATCTCTAATCCACATAGACATCCTGAAGATTGGGTGTTACTATTTCCTGTTTAAAGAAGAGGAAATTGAAGCTCAAAGAGGGCAAATGGGTATTTCCTGGGTGGTCCAAGTCGTTAAGACTCTGTGCTTCCGCTGCAGGAGGCCTGGACAGGAAACTAAGATCTCAGTTGCCATGCTGTGCAGCCAAAGAAAAAGGCAAATGATTTGTCCACAGTCATGCTGTGTGTTAGTCACTCAGTCATGTCCAACTCTTTGTGACCCCACGAACTGTAGCCCACAAAGCTCCTCCATCCATGTAATTCTCCAGACAAGAATACTGGAATGAATTGCCATTTCCTTCTCCAGGGGATCTTCCCAACCCAGGGATAGAACCAGGGTCTCCCACATTGCAGCTAGATTCTTTACCATCTGAGCCACCGGGAGCCATTAGGAAATCCAGGATTCAAGCCAAGTCTGCTGGACTGTTTGAATCCAAGGCCTGTGGGTTTGTGGAGGAGCCTACAAGACAGCCCTTGACCATGAAATCCACTCTGGCTAGCAGAGCAACACTAAACACAGGAAAATTTCATGGAAGGTGGGGCCAGGACCAGGGACTCTGCCCAGCAGGAAAGCAACGTGCGGAGAGTGGAAGATAGAGCATTTTCCTGGTGGAGGGAGATTATGAGGATCTCTGGATGTTGCTATTGTTACTTTGACCCTGATGCCTGCCCCTTTGGGTTGTGGTAGGGACAGTGGGGGAAATGCTGACTCATAACTGCATAATTCTGCAGCTAAGTAAGCGCAGTGTAACTTCCCACTCTGCTCCCAGGTTGCCGCAGCTAGAAAGAAAAGCAAGCTTATCTCCACGTGTACAATTAAATCTCTACAGAGAACGCTGTTAGTCCTACTCAAAGACATTTCGTGTTCCCCTCATTTTATGAAAGAATTATGAAAGTGTTCCTTGCTGAGTTGAGTTATGTCCTGAAATCTTTGAAGAAAACTTAAGTCTCTCTGGAATTGCCTAATGCTCTTGAAGTCCGTAAAACAGGAAGGAAAGATAAGGTTGCATAAGCTTCAATTAGTTTCTTTTCAAACATCCACAACTTTATGCACATAAGAGGAATAAGCTCTCATTTCTTGCTTGCAATATAAACACTGATAATGTTTTAAAATGTATTTTTCACAGAAGGAATATATTTTCCTACTTTAAATCTTTCATATTTTCATATTTGGAAAGTTGGGGAAAAAGTTCTCTGGCTTCTGACTGGCCTCCTTTTTTCTTTTAAATAAAACTCTAAGGCACCAGTTTTTCACCCCTGATACTCCCTTCCCCTCCACTAGTCACTCCAAAAGGTATGAAGTAAGAGCCACTAGGGTTGCCATACACACACATTAACTCAAAATGGATCATAGCCCTTAATGTAAAAGCTAAAATTTTGCAATTTTTAAAAGAAAATATAGAAGATATTTGTCATGACCTTGAGTTGAGCAAATAGTTCTTAGAAGCAACACCAAAAACATGATCTATAAAAGAGAAAAATTATAAGCTCGACTTGATCAAAATTAAAGTCTTTCACATTTCAAAAAACATTATTAAAAAAAATAAAGAGACACAGACCAGGAGAAATTATTTGCAAATCATACATCTAGTAAATGACTTGTACTCAGAATACACATAAAGATCTTTTAATTAAATAATAAGAAAAAACAACCTAATTTTTAAATGACAAAATATTTGAATAGGTATTTCATAAATAAAATATGTGAATGGTTAAAAGTCACATGAAAAATTGCTCAACATCATTAGTAATTAGTGAAATGAAAATTAAAATCACAATGAGATACTATTGTGCACCCACATGAATGGCTATAATCAAAAAGACAGATAACATCAAATGTTGGTGAGGATGTGGAAAAACTGGAATTCTCATATATGGTTGGTGCAAATGTGAAATGGCACAGGTACTTTGGAAAACAGTTTTGCAGTTTTTTTTAAGAGTGAAATGTAAACTTGCCATCTTATGCAGGAATTCCAATCCCAGAAATTCACCCATTTAAAATATATGTCCCTATAAAGACATATGCATGAATGTTTATAACAACATTGATAATAGCCAAAGTATAAACAAATCAAATTTCCATCAGCTTGTGGATGGATAAACAAAATGTAAAATTACCATATAATGGAATACTATTCAGCAATGAAGAGGAACAAACCCATTGATTTGTTCTAAAACAAGGATGAATCTCAAAAAACATTATCCTAAGTGCAACAAGACAAATGGAAAAGATTACATGATTCCATTTCGACTTGCATGATTCCAAAAGTACAAAATGTCCAGAAAGGAAAAATTCATGCAGACAGAAAGCAGTTTAGTGGTTGTCTGGGTCTAAGAATGGGAGTTAAGGATTGATTACAAATGGGCACGAGAAAACTTTTGGAGATGATGAAATTGCTCTAACCTGGATTTTAGTGATGATTGCAAACTCTATACAGTTAACAAAAATTATGGAATTTTATGTGTGAATTTCATCTGGTTTCTGTCTAAACTCTTCAACTCTGTCTAGATGAGGTATACATACAGGGGCATGACTGTGTTCCAATAAAACTTTATGGAAACGGGCAGTGGGTCAGACTTGGCCAACAGGATATGGTTTTCCAATCTCTGATATAAAACATCAATGATTTGCTTATAGTTCATAGTTAACGTTTACTGTTCAGTCAACTGGAGACTTTATATTCCATGTTATTCTCACTGCAACCCAGTACAAAGAAGTACTCACCATGTGGATCATTAGAGTTCACTGAGGCAGAGTCCAGAAAATGTGATGAATGCCTCACTGGCCCTTATGGCTCTGCTCACATTTTATTGCCTGAAACAATCTCCTGGCTCTGCCTAATTTCAAAGGGTGTGGGAGAGTATGAGGCCACTATATGCCTTAGAAGGCAGAGACCAGGAAGTTATCGGAGAACAGTATTCAGTTACTGCAACAGAGGATGTAGGGAAATGTGAACTCTTATGGACTGTTGGGAAGAGTGACAGCTGGAAAGCCACTTGGGGGATTAATTCAGCACATTTAGCAAAATTAAATATAAGCTACAAACCAAAATTTTCATTCTTAAGTGGATACCAGACAGTCTCTCCCACAAATACCCCATAAAAAATATAGACAAAGATGTTCACTGCAGAATGGTTTATAGTAGAAAAAATTAAATGTGGTTTTAATATCTAGGAACAGTGGAAAAGATAGGTGAATTATGATGCTTTTCATAAATATACATAACAGGATCCATAAAAACAAACTGCTGTATCTGTATGAATATATCTAAAGAAACTAATTTTGAGTAAAAAAGAAAAGTTGCAAAAAAGCACATACACAGTGATTCTATTCATGTAAATTATTAAAAACACAATGTTTTTGGAGACATAATATAAAGAAGTAGGCGCACATTAACAATATTTATTCCTGAGAAGATTTGGGGGTTAAGGAGCTTTCTGATGTTATCTGGAATGTTGTATTTCATTAAAAGTATCTGAAGAAGTTATGGCAAAATGTTAATATGAACTAAATCTGGATGGTGGAAAATATAGATTTCTATTACTATCTCTTGTATGCTTGGAACATTTTTAAATTAAAAGGAAAAGTAATTACTGATGTTAATGTCTAACTGTCAGCAGAAAGAAGTGTCACAGTGATATTAAGTGACACGAGAGAGCAGGCTGAACTAAGAACAAAGCGATGAGTTGCCCTTACCAGAGCATCAGCTACAAAAAAATGAACCAAAAAGGAGAACAAACCAACATCACTGACAGAGCAGTCTGAAAGCAAAATTGTCAGGACTCAGTTCTCTGATATCGAGAAAGCTGCGACTGAGCGCACACATACACACACAATAGTGAATAAAGGCTTCCCCAGTGGCTGAGTGGTAAAGAATCCACCTGCAATACAGGAGACACTCAGAAGACCCAGGTTCAATCCCTGGGGCAGGAAGATCCTCTGGAGGAGGAAATGGCTATCCACCCCAGTATTCTTGCCTGAAAAATCCCATGAACAGAGAAGCCTGGTGGGCTACAGTCCAAAGGGTTGCAAAGAGTCGAACACAACCAAGCACACAAGAAATAGTGAATAAAACACTCAAAAAATAAACTCCATCTTATTACGCCTTTGAATAATATCAGGTGGTCATTTAAGAGATGCTTGTTAGGACTTTTATGATATAAAAAATATTGTCTTCTATGCTGTGAAAGTGTTCCCACATGACAAAAATAAAATAGAAGGGAGAAAGGAAGAAGAAATGGAAGAAAGAGAGAGAGAATGAGAAATACATGGAATGGAGCAAGGCAGGAAAAGTCTGTGCTGGAAATCAGGTAAATGAGCTCCCAGACTAGCTCTGTTACTAAACCCATCTCGAGCAAGGAACTTCCCATCTGTGAGCCTGTGTCCTCCTCACTAATAAGGGGACAATGATCTAAATTTCAGCTCAATATTCTACGATCCTTGAAGTAGCCACTGAAGTTCAAGCGGTATTATCCTGGGATAAAAAAACTCTCAGCCTTTGTCTGATCCAGCGAACAAAGTACTAGAATAAAAAGTCATGGTCACAATTCAGCATGAAGGTCAAAGCCACACATCAATCATCGGGGCAGTTGCTAAATACTATAGATAGGTGGGGTGGGAAGTGAGTGAAGACAACTTAGGGAGACTGCAGGGTTCCAGACTTCCATTTATGACAAGCAGGATCCAATAGCCACATCCTTTCTCAAGGAGCCCTAAAAGAGAACTGAGAGAAGACTCCAGATTTATGCCCACCTCCAATTTTTCAGAATCTCAGAACATAAGGAAATCCAGGAAACTCTGTCATATTCAAACCTCTAACTTGCCTGAAGTTAGTATGAAAAGGTTTAGATTACAGGATGTGAAACAAAGTCTCACCAAACTGGTTTCTCAAATACCAACTATATGCCAAACATTACACCAATAATAATAATAAAATTAACTAGTCCAGTCCTTCCCCTGACCCATTTCTCACTCCTTCCCTGCAGCACATCAGCCCCTTCCTCTAGAAGTCATACAGTATTCTTGCCTTTCTCTCCAACTGAGCCCTTGGCCTTTTCAGCGGAATTGGGCAATAATAAGCCATTTTCTCTATAGCTACCCACAAGAAGTTATCTGGAAATATAATTTGGAGGGGTGAAGGCAGCATGCAGGATCTATGAACTGGAGGAGGTTCCTTTGAGAAGCAGACTGTCACTGGCTTAAAATAATTTTTCTTCAAGTTTATAGATAAACATTCCCAGATGAAAGTTTTCCAAACAATGCAACCATCTCTATTTTACATTTGATATGATGTCATCACAAACCGAGATCTTTCCATTAAAGTGTCAAGACTCAGATTTATACAACAAACATAAAAATAAAAGCTAAACACCAAGGCAAAGGACGTTAATGGAAGCTATATACATGCATTAAGGAGAAAATGCACCTCTGAGTGGTGTTTATGTAAAAGGCTATTTGTAAGTTTGAGTTTGCATTTCCTCAGACATTATTTGAAAGTGTCTATATTACTGATGTGCTAGAAACATTTCTCACATTTTAATTATGCTGAGGAACATGCTGATTCCAATCAACACATTGAGGACAGTTTTAAAGTCATGAGCAAGAAAGCACTCCCATTCATAGAGTCCAGATTTTATTTATAAAAAATATTGACATATATTTAATACTTACTAAATGCTAGCATCTCTATTAAACACAGGTATTTAGATACTAATCCTTCTCCGCTGCATGGTTAATGAGGTTTCTTCTTTATGTTCCCAGGACAAAATGCAAACATTTTCTGTGTGACAAAGAGAAGCAATAGCTCAGCACAGTGAGCCAAGCAAGGGCCAGGAAATGAAAGATCTTGTGAGTCAGACTATATATAACATTGAAAGCTAGGAAAAACATGGAAAGTTTTAATCTGAGGAAGTAGGGGATCAGATTTTTATTTGTGAAATACCATTCTGGATGAAGTGGGAAGAACAAAGTAGTATGAGTAAGGGCAAAGAGATGGGTTCAAGGTCCCTATAGTAATAAAGGGCTTGAGTGTGGATGAAGGTTTTTTGTTTTTTTTTTTTAATTAATTTTATTTTATTTTTAAACTTTACATAATTGTATTAGTTTTGCCAAATATCAAAATGAATCCACCACAGGTATACATGTGTTCCCCATCCTGAACCCTCCTCCCTCCTCCCTCCCCATACCATCCCTCTGGGTCGTCCCAGTGCACTAGCCCCAAGCATCCAGTATCGTGCATTGAACCTGGACTGGCATCTCGTTTCATACATGATATTTTACATGTTTCAATGCCATTCTCCCAAATCTTCCCACCCTCTCCCTCTCCCACAAAGTCCATAAGACTGTTCTATACGTCAGTGTCTCTTTTGCTGTCTCGTATACAGGGTTATCGTTACCATCTTTCTAAATTCCATATATATGCGTTAGTATACTGTATTGGTGTTTGTCCTTCTGGCTTACTTCACTCTGTATAATAGGCTCCAGTTTCATCCACCTCATTAGAACTGATTCAAATGTATTCTTTTTAATGGCTGAGTAATACTCCATTGTGTATATGTACCACAGCTTTCTTATCCATTTATCTGCTGATGGACATCTAGGTTGCTTCCATGTCCTGGCTATTATAAACAGTGCTGCGATGAACATTGGGGTACATGTGTCTCTTTCCCTTCTGGTTTCCTCAGTGTGTATGCCCAGCAGTTTAAACAGGGCCATTGACATAACTTGGTAATCCAATGAGTTGGAGGTAAAGGATTGACAGCAAGGATAACTCATTGTTTCGTGGCTTCAGCTATGAGATAAGAAATGACCTGTTGACTAAAGGAGGGAATAGAGGAAGCAGGTTTGCAAGGAGTGGTGAGTGATAGATGATGAGTTCACTTCTAAGCATGTTGTTTGAGATACCCTGTGGGCAGCCCCTGCAAAACTGTCCAGAAAGTGCTAGGAAATGTGTCTAGAGCTCATAAAAGATATAAAGGGAATGCTTGAGATTTTGGGTGTATGAGCTCCTGCAAGGAGAGTCTCTGGTGGATGAGATTAACAGTAAACAATAATAAACAAAAGCAATAATAATGGCCAACCGTGAGTGTTTCTGATGTGCCTGACCCTGTGTCTAAGCCCTTTATATGTATTAACCGATCTCATTCTCACATAAATCCAGTGAAGTTGGTTTTATCATTATCCCTATTTTGTGGTTTGTGAGCCAAGACTCATATGATTTAAGCAACTTGCCCAAGGCCACACACAGTGCTGGAGCGGGAATATGAACCCAGCTTCTGCTCTCAACCTGTACCCAACAGAGCAGTCATTAAAGAGGCTGACCACAGACCTAACCCTGGACAGCAATGATGTGGGAGGAAGGAAAAGACCACTCAAAGAATATTGAGAATAAGAAGCTATAAAAGGAAATGGGAAGATAAAGGAAGAAATAGGTTTAAGAATTAGGGAGTCTTCAGGAGAGGCAAACACTAACAGTATCATTAGCCTATATCATTTTAAAATTAAAAAAAAATTTTTCCTTAAAAGACAGCAAATAAAACTTGTAAGTAACCTAGTAATATGTTGCAAAAATTCTTTTGAAATAAAGGGTTTCTGCCCCATTGACCACATAAACATGAGGAGGTCAGGCAAACAGTATGAATTTCAAAGTACAGATACATGCTATTTAAAATAAAGTTTCCTTTCATTCCTCTTCTATAGCTACCTAGAGCTCAGCTCTGCCTCTTGGTAGGTAAAGGCCACTGAAAACCAAAATGATTCATTCTGCTGAGACATCTTGCCCAAAGGAGACAGTGAGAGTCATGAGGGCACTTCTCAGTAAGAAGGTAAAACCCAATCTGGGGACTCCCCTGGTGGTCTAGTGGTTAAGAATCCACCTGTCAATGCAGAGGACACAGGATCGATCCCTGATCCAGGAAGATCCCATGTGCTGCAGAGCAACTAAGCCCACGCGCCACAACTATTAAACACCCACTCTAGAGAGCCCAGGAGCCACAACCACTAAGCCGGTGGCCTAAGGCCCACACTCTGCAACAACAGCAGCCACTGTGATGAGAAGCCTGTGCACCACCACTGGAGAGCAATCCCCGGCCACAGCTGGAGAAAGCCCACACTCAACAGTGAAGACCTGGGGCAGCCAAAAAGAAACAAATAAGTAAGTAAATAAATAAATCTTTTCTTAAAAATTAAAAATAAATAAATAAATAAAACCCACTCTGGCCAGCACTGACTCCCCACTGCCACCACCAAAGAAATGAAAAGAGGAAGTAGAGAAAAGGCAGCTTTGCAATCCATCCTTGAAAGAGCCACAATCAGGTCAAAAACATCCTTAAAGTCTTTAAATGTGCTCATCAAAGCTGTTGATGCATCATAAACCTTGACATAGCATGCATATTCCAAGACTCTGCAAATAACTGAGAATTCCTAAATCTAATCTCCCATCCCAAAAGAAAACTGAAAAGCCAAACTTGAGAAAGCCTACCCTTTTCTTATTTTCAACAAGGGAAATATCATAAAATATTGTGCTCTGAAAAGTTAGGGATTGGTATCTCATTAGCTACACTCTACTTCAATGGCAATATATCTCCCTCTTGTGGATTTTTAGGATATTTCCACCCAGGAGCCTCCCTTCCAACCTACCTCCCTCACTTAATCACAAGGTTGCACTGTGCAACTATAAGCTTAAATAAAAGGTACAATACTCTGCCTTATCCCACTACTAACTGAAGTACTAGGTAGAATACATACCCTGGCAACTCACATTCGTTCTTCTTCTGGAAATGAAGTAGCTGTTAACAAAGTTTGATCATGCATCAAATATTTATTCAGCTATTATGAAAAGCATGGACACAGGGCACTTGAAAATGCAGAGGTCATTCCTGCAGACATTTACAACCTAAAAATAAGACCAAATAGAGGGCTGGAAATTGTGTGTCGGTTGCTGTGGTGGTAAAGATAGACTTGTCCTAGGACAGCTACCCAGGTAGAAATTTCCAGCTGTGCCCGTAGCGCTAAATGCCTAGACTCTAGAAGGGTGAAGTGTGCTAAAGTCCTGTGACTATGAAACAGATGTCTTCTCCTATTTGCACAAAAAGTAATTCAATATAAGAATTAAATTCCATCATTCTTTACAGATATAACACCACCCAACAAAAACACCAAAAAGTTCTTGTACTTTTACCTAAAAATTTTATAAACGCTAAGCCTATATTTTGCTTGTTTGTTGTTTTTTCTGTTTCAGAAAAAAAAAAGTATTTTCTCCCAAGAAAAAATCCTTTTTACCAGTTTTTTAGCTCCATTTTCCTCTCCTGATTCCTTTCCCCCCACCCACAATTTTGTTAGGTCTTTTTCATCTCCCATACCCACGCCCCCCTGGAGAAGGAAATGGCAACCCATTCCAGTATTCTTGCCTGGAGACGTCCATGGACAGAGAAACCTAGCAGGCTACAATCCATGGGGTCGCAAAGAGTCAGACATGACTGAGGGACTAACACACACACAGACACAGAAACACACACACACACATACACATTCACCCCACACTTACCCCACCCCACCCCACCCCACCTCCTGCTAATACTTTGAACTATGAAGTCCACCAGAATTTCTCACATTAGAATCAAGCTCCACTCTCTTTATTCATTCACTAATGAATCCCCAGTACCATCAATGCCTTGAATAAAGCAAATATAAATATTTGTTTCGTCTGTAAATTTTTTACCTGAAATATAATTTGCATGCCATAAAGTTCACCGTTTTACAGTGCACAATTAGATTTTTATATTCAGAATTGAATGATAGTGGTATAGTCATCACCACTATTAATACATTTTTCACTTTTTCTTCTTTACTGAGGTATAATTGACAAAACTGTAATACATTTAAAGTGTATAACGATGGTGCTTTGATACATACACCTTGTAAAATGATCCTCACCATTGAATTAAATCTATCACCCCACGCACGTACTTATCTTTTGTGTGTGTGTGTGAGAACACAAGTTCCACTCTTATCACATTTCAATTACACAATACAGCTGTTTAGTTGCTAAGTCATGTCTAACTCTTTTGCGATCCCATGGACTGTAGCCCACCAGGCTTCTCTGTCCATGGGATTTCTGAGGCAAGAATACTAGAGTGGGTTGCCATTTTCTTCTCCAGGGGATCTTTCCAGATGAGGGATCGAACTGACATCTCCTGCTTTGGCAGGCATGTCCTTTACCACTAAGCTACCAGGGGAAACCATACAATACAGTATTATCAACTATAGTCACTGTTATGTGTTAGATTCTCAGATTTTATTTCTCTTCTAACTGAAAGATTGTACCCTTTTACCAACCTTTCTCTTTCCCTCACCCCTGCCCACTGACTGCCACCATTCTACATTTCTATGAGTTCAACTTTCTTTTTTTTTTTTTAATTCCTCATGTAAATAAATTTTTATTGTTTACAAAATACCTAGTCTGCAGTATTTGGTTATAGCAGCCTAAATGGACTAAGACATTTAGTTCTATCCTCTTGCTAGTGGTCACTTTTGTCTCCATTGAATGTCCAGAAGAAATCAAAATCTGATGTGGTTTCCCTCAGGAAAAACAAAGGAACAAATGAATGGCGTGTTTGCAACCACTATCCCAAGACTCCAAAATAAAGGATGCTTGTTGATGACCTGAAATATATTTCATTTTTGAACACAGTAGAGTGGTGCTTCTCAACCAGTAAAGGTATAATTATTCAAGAATCTCAACGTAGAGGAGCATAAGTGTCAAGGAGCTATAGTTTATTATCTTTCCACACTTTGCTTCTCTAAAATGTGGGATTCCCAAAGGGATTTATACTATTTCCTGACAGCTCCTAAGCATAAAATTAATAAGGTAAAAGAAAATTTGCCATAGAGATTCAGAGCTGATTAACGTAAGCCATGCCCGTCTGTCATTCTCTGGAAGCCAATTAAGCAAAGTACTCAAATGTAACACTTTAACATCATAAATTAAAGTTGGCAAAAAGTTTAAATTCTATCATAAAATTAACCATTGTAAGTAAAGTAACTGTAAAAGTGTACTTTGTAAAAATAAAGTATATTTATGCTCTATTTGTTAAACAAAATAAAGGAAATTTCTTTTGTGAAACAGCCAAATGACCTCATCAATTTTTTATCTCTCTGAATTGGAGGAAAGAGGATTTTGCAACATGAAATATGTAAAATTGATTTCTTCAAGCCTATTATTCTGCAGGATCTTATGAAAAACCCCATGAAGACTATCTTAAAAAAAAAAAAAAAGACAGAAAACTCACCAGATTACAGAAACAGAAAGAAGGTGATAGATGGCCCTAAGTTTTTCTTTTCATATTAAATATTTTAGGTACATTTTCTATCTTCTAGGAAATTTGAGTTCTAACAGTATCATACCCAACCATATTCCCACACAGTAAATAAAGAATGGATACATTAACAGTTAAATTAGATAAACTAGTCCTATAATCTGTCTTGTATGCATGTTCTCAATACTTGTTTTTTGTTGCTTTTTTTTTTTTAAATTCAATTGCCATGGCTACTGACCTATAGGTTTTATGACATAATCAGGGGGAAAAAAAAAAAAGCATTATGATGAGGGAAAAAGAGCTCCATGTTTTAAACCTAGAGACCCTGAAAACACAGCCTTGGTTAACTGATTATGTGAGATGATTCTAACATTAGATATTACTTCAGCCACACACACCACACCACCCTAATTCCATGCCCCAGAGCTCTATAAGAACTAGATAAAACCCCTCTTCTTCCACTTCCATACTGTCCTTGACTTGAAGAGAAAGGTGTCCAAATTGATGTTCTATGAGTAATAACAACTCTGATCCCTCACTACACCAACTATGACTGTCTCAATGCCTTGTAACTCAGACAGACAGCCTCCTATTCCTGATTTGTTGATCACCTCAAAAAGCCTATCCCCACTCCTTGCCTAGAAATGCCTTCATCTCTTCTCAGATAGTTGTGGATTTACCCTTTTAGAAACTTATCTCCAACCTACCCAAATTCCCCAGGAACCCCCAATCAATCACCAGCAAAATCCCTTGTATCATTAATATACTCAACTTGACCTGGCCCTCCCCCAAGCTATGCTATGCTATGCTAAGTCACTTCAGTCATGTCTGACTCTGTGTGACCCCATAGACGGTAGCCTACCAGGCTCCCCCATCCCTGGGATTCTCCAGGCAAGAACACTGGAATGGGTTGCCATTTCCTTCTCCAATGCATGAAAGGGAAAAGTGAAAGTGAAGTCGCTCAGTCGTGTCCGACTCTTAGCGACCCCATGGACTGCAGCCTACCAGGCTCTTCCGTCCATGGGATTTTCCAGGCAAGAGTACTGGAGTGAGGTGCCATTGCCTTCTCCGTGCTATGGCTTCCCTTCAACTCATCAGAGTATCAACCCTTGTTGCAGCAACCCCTCCTTGTTGAAATTATGTACAGACCCAGGTCCTTCCCCATTCCTTGAAGACTTAAGCTCCTAACTCACTGTCAGTTCCAGAACTCTACTTGTCATTGTTCTTGGTGATTTCAATAGATCCCCTGATGATCCTTCCAGTCCATTTGAGCTCATCTCCAATGATCTTGTCTGCCACTTAACCCAGTTACCTTCTCGTTACCAATAATAGCAATTCCCTCATAAGTTCAACTGCAGGCACCCTGCTCTCCCACCACCACCTCTTGCCCTTCTACCTCTTTCCTCTAATATCCCATTCCCAACAAGGACCTTTTCCCCACATCCTATTCATGTAGATAATATTCTTCTTATGTAGTTTAGAATCCACAATCCATTATTCCTCTTTTGCACAAAACCTCAACTCCCTTTTTTCCCCCTCAACTCTCTTGTGCTCTTCTTATCTCATAAATCTTACTTGGCAAATTTTAATCATAGTTTAAATCAACTGACCACCTGCTCTGTCCTGATACCCATGAAGCCAAGAGGCTGGAGAAAAGCAATTTGCTGTATCTTTAAATCATGATCACTAATTGCAAAGATCTTTAGTTCTGTCCAGTGAATAGACTGCATTTGTCTACTGCACTCAATTACATTTTCTTTCACCTCAAAATTCCAGCATGTTCTCATCTTAACTCTCAACTTTGCTTCCTGTATCTCTGAGAGAAGGATAAATAGCTCTAGATACTATTGCCATCACCTCCATCAACAGTTTAGTTCAGTTCAGTTGCTCAGTCGTGTCTGACTTTTCAACCCTGTGGACTGCAGCATGCCAGGCTTCCCTGTCCATCACCAACTCCCGGAGCTTGCTCAAACTCATGTCCATCCAGTTGGTGGTGCCATCCAACCATCTCATCCTTTGTCGTCCCCTTCTCCTCCTGCCTTCAATCTTTACCAGCATCGGGGTCTTTTCCGATGAGTCAGTTCTTTGCATCAGATGACCAAAGTATTGGAGTTTCAGCTTCAGCATCAGTCCTTTCAATGAATACCCAAGACTGATTTCCTTTAGGATGGACTGGTTGGATCTCCTTGCACTCCAAGGGGCTCTCAAGAGTCTTCTCCAACACCACAGTTCAAAAGCATCAATTCTTCAGTGCTCAGCTTTCTTTACAGTCCAAATCTCACATCTATACATGACTACTGGAAAAATCATAGCTTTGACTAGACGGATGGCTACAGTTATTCCACCTTCCTTTCTGTTAGCACAGGTAAATTTTCCACGCCTTCATCTAGAGTCAACTCCACTACAGCACCAAAGCCCAGCCAAGCCCAGAAGAGCCCACAGTCAGATATGACCTACAAGCCCATTAGAAAGATATATATGCTTGTTATTGAAAGCCACTAGATTTTGGAATCATTTGTTATGCAGTGTTATTGTAGCAAAAATCTGAAGGTAATTTCATATATAGCATCAACCTCATATAGAAAGATTCTACAATTTTAGCCATGAATTTTTTTTGCCACACCCCATAGAGGGTTTTATTCTTTCTCTAGTACTCAACTAGCACTATCACTCTTCTATAGTGATAACTTCTAGAAACAATAGTCTATCTCTGTTTGTCTCTTTTTGCTCATTTCCACATACTTTAGCCCCTCCAATTAGGTTTCCATCTTGACATCATAGGGAGCACTTTCTCAAAGATCACTCATTTCTTTACCAAAGGGGCAGCTATGACACAGAGTTGGGTCAGTAACAGTCATGATGACTGAATCCATCAATAGGTGACAAGTAAAGCATTGGATTGAAATGGGGGCAGAGCATGTAAAGCAATTTGAGAAGCTATTTGTTCAATCCATTCAGGCTTTTATCCTACCCCTCTCTTCTAATTTTTATATTAAAAATTAAAATACTTCATCCATCAATCTCAGTTTTCTCAAAAACTAGCCTGGCAATTTTATATCATGCCACTTAACTGCACTGATATTTTCATTCATAAATATAGACAGCTAAACGGCTTGGTTTTTAAACAAGAATGTGGGAATTTTTCAAAATTCACATAACCATTGGACCCCCTTCTCCTCCATCAATTTTGATACTACCGTTTAGGGTAGAGTGGGATTTGGGCAATCTGAGGATATTCTAGAATTGATTTCTTATCTGCTCAAGCCCCATTGCCTGTCCCCTGAAACATATGCACACTGATCATTCAAGACGATGAAGAAAATGTTCTCCAACATCTCCTTAAATGCTTAACAGGTATGTTTATCGGCTATAGATCATGGTCTGAACACATTAACCAAAATGATGTTTCGTATCTCTTATACAATCTGTCTATGCCATCTAATACATGTAAGCTTTCTTTTATTCCTTTCACAATACCCATAAAAGCAGTAGATGTTAATAGTTTTATATTAATTTATTTTCCCACATCCCTCATATATGCAAGGGCTCAGGTGCCAAGAAAGCAACTTTGCAGTGACATATGTTAATTTCTTCATATAACCCAGAGCATAGAGGCTAAGAAAGAATTTGCAAACTAGTGTGAACTTGGGAATTGTGTATTTTAGTTAGTGTATTTTCCCATGTGAACATTTGAAAGAGTTACAATAATTAAATGTTTCTTCTCATTATCTGCTTATTCTGAAAAATACAGTTACATGTTTTAATTTAATTTGAGTTTTTAGGATATGAATGTATTTCTCTTATTTGTTTTGTCTTCGGCCATGTCAATATGAATTCACATGCACCCAACTTCTAAAAATCCTAATACTCTTGCTGCCCAGACAGACATCAAGCAGTTTCCAAGGGAACATTGCTTCCAAGGCAATGATCCTATTAAAAAGATCCTTCTAAGAACAAATATCCATTCACTGCAATATCATTCAGAAGCATTAAATTAGAGCCACTCCTCCTAAAATGAAGAGAACAAGCCCACACTTAACCATCACAGCAGAGAATGTTCTCCTTAAAAGCATTATTATTCTACAGGGCAGCAGTACCGGCATGGACCATTAGCTCTGACCGTGAAAAGCTTCCAATTCCTCTCCAATTGAAAAGTTGCTTGAGATGACAAGAGATCTACAAATCATGATTATCTTAAAATCAGAGAATTAGGCCATGTTGATGAAAGGGCCCTCCAGAGATCTGATGCCCAAGTCCTCTGGTTCAGGGAGGGGACATAGACAGAAACTAGTCTTTAAGGGGTGCTGCTAGCCTAGTTTGAACCATCAGAGCATTAGAATGCCTCTTAAAATATTTTTATTATTAATCTCATTTCAAAACTATAAAATTTAGAAAATGTAGCAAAGCACATAAAAGAAATAAAAATCAACCATATTCCTACCACCCAAAGAACCACTGTTAACATTTTGGGGCACTTTTCGAAACTTATTCTGTAGCCCTATTTTTGCTTTTATAAAGACTCTAATGAAACCATATGTGTGTGTGTGCTTAATCGCTCAGTCGTGTCTGACTCTGCAATCCCATGGACTGTAGCCCACCAGGCTCCTCTGTTCATGGCAAGAGTACTGAAGTGGGCTGCCATGCACTCCTCCAAGGGATCTTCCCAATCCAAGGATGGAACCCAGGTCTCCTGCATTGCAGGCAGATTCTCTACTTGTCTGAAACACCAGGGAGCCCAATGAAACCATAGCATACACATTATTTTATAATATTCTTCTTTCTTGGAATATTTAGCTATAAATATTTTCTCCATATTACTAAATATTCTAATAAATATTTTTAATGGCTGAAGAAAATTCCAAATTACCAAACTAGAATTTATTTAACAACTACTCATTTGGGGACCTTTAGATTTTTCTGATTTTTCACTCTTAACTGACTTTTCACTCTTAACTGATTTTTCACTCTTAACTAATAGTGTACTAGACATCCTCAAAAATATTTTTTGTGTACGAGATATATAATTTCCACATGACAAATTTCTAGAAAGAGAACTGCTAGGTCCTAGACTATATGTGTGTTAAAACTTTTGATACACTTTCCAAAGGATTCCTCAGAAAGGTAATAACAATAGAAAGTCTACCATCAGTATGAGAATGAACACTAGAAATAGCATTGGAATCTTCAGGCAGGGTCCACCCAGGACAGTGACAATGAGAAGAAGGATTTGGCCACCTTTTAAAGGCCAGAAGTTAATTCACTAAGAAGCACCAGATTTACACTAAAAAGTAAAAATTAGGTAAAGTTTACTAATAATGTTAATTTAAGAATTGCATGCATGCTTAGTAATTCAGTCATGTCCAACTCTTTGCAACCCTTTGGATTATAGCCTGCCAGGCTCCTCTGTTCATGAGATTTTTTCAGGCAAGAATACTGGAGTGGGTTTCCTCCTCAGGACATCTTTCCAACCCAGGGATCAAATTGCATCTCCTGTGTCTCCTGCATTGCAGGTGGATTCTTTACCTGCTGAGCCATTGGGGAAGCCCCAGTGAATATTTCTAAGCATCCGTAGATACTCCACAGAGAAAATTCTACAGTAAATTCTAGTTCCCCCTCAAAAATGGAAATACTAAGCCATGGCTAAAGCAGTGTTCTCTGGTTTGCTGTGGAAAATTCTTCCTAATTTAGCAGGGCATTCTGTTGGTGCTAAGCATCACTCTTTTCATACACATCTCTGTCACAGGATAAAAGGACCCTTAATACAAATGCTGAGGGCTTCCCAGGTGGCGCAGTGGTAAAGAATCTGCCTACCAATGCACAAGATGACAGAGATGTGGGTTCCATCCCTGGGTCAGGAAGATCCCCTGGAGTGGGAAATGGCAATCCACACCAGTATTCTTGCCTGGAAAATTTCTACAGAGGAGCCTGGTGGGCTATAGGCAATGGAGTTGAAAAGAGCTGGGCACAACTGAGCACAGCACCACCACCAATACAAATGCTTGATTCTCAGAGAGCATGGACTCAATAAGCTACAAATCCCCTACAGGTATATACAGTTGTAAACCTTGCCAATTTTTAAGCACTGGAGAGTAGTGGAGTGTTTAACAAACTGGAGTAAAGTAATCCAAATTCATTTTTTATCATGAAAGATGGACTACTTATATTACGGAGGTATTTTTTAAAACCTTTCTTTTAGAATAGTTTTAGGTTTATATCAAGTTCTTCTCGATGTTTTACATAGACAGTCACATCATTTATGAACAAAAGCAAATTTATGTCTTCCTTCCTAGTCTGTATACCTTTCGTTTTCCTGCCTTATTTTAGTAGCCAGGACTTCCAGTATGATGTTGAAAGGAGTGATGAGAGGGGGACGTCCTTGCCTCGTACCTTATCTTAGCGGGAGAACTTTGAGTTTCTTACTACTGCATATGACATTAGCTGAAGGTTTTTGTAGACAGTCTTTACCGAATGGAGAAAGTTCCTCCCTATGCATAATTTACAGTATTTTTATCATGAACAGATGTTGGATTTTGTCAAATGCTTTTCTTGCATCTACTGATGTGATCGTGTGATGTTTTGTTTTTAGTCTGTTGAAGTGATGGATTACATTGATTTTTGAATGCTGAACCAGGCTTGCAAACACGGGATAAATTCCAGTTTGTCACGATGTGTAATCCTTTGTGTACATTGCTGGATTCAATTGCTAATATTTTGTTGAGGATTATTGCATATATGTTCACGAGAAAGACTGTTCTGCAGCTTGTTTTTTCTGCTCTCACATAATGAGTTAGGAAGTATTCTTTCTGCTTCTGTCTTCTGAAAGAGATTGTAGAGAATTGGTATAATTTCTTCCTTGAATGTTTGGTAGAATTTGCTGCTAAGTCCATCTCGGCCTAGTGCTTTCTGTGTTGGAAGGTCATTAATTATTGATTTTTTCTTTAATAAATATGAGCTTATTTAGATTATCTATTTCTTCTTGTCTAAGTATTAGCAGATTGGGTCTTTTAAGGAATTGGTCCATTTAATCTAGGTTATCAAATTAGCGAGCCAAGAGTTATTCATAGTATTCTTTTATTATTTTTATTATGTTAATTTTCATGGGATTTCTAGTCATGTCCTTCCTCTCTTTCACATCTGGTATTAGTAATGTGCATCTTTTTTTTTTTTTTTCCATAGACTGGCTAGAGGCTTATCGATTTTATTAACCTTGTCTGAGAATCAGCTTTTGGTTTGATTTTCTCTATCGATTTCTCATTTTCAACTTTATTTATGTTCTAATGCTTTTCTATTGTTATGTTTATTTTGGCTTTAATTTGCTCTTCTCTTTCTAGTTTCCTGAGGTGGAATCTTGGATTAATAACTTAAAATTTTTCTTCTTTTCTAACATAAGTATTCAGCACTATAAATTTCACTCTAAGCACTGCCTTCACAGCATCCCATAAGTTTTGATAAGTTCATTTCATTTCAGACTAATTTTTAAAACCATCCTGACAATCAAGCAAAATACATGGAGGAGAAAATCTCATTCATGGACCTCCAGATTGAAATCTTGCTTTAAAAAAAAAAAAAAAAAAGATTGTAGGTTATTTTCAGTCTCTCTCTGATGATTTTTCAAGTATGCTTGGCAACAAACATTTATTGAAGGATTTTTATAAATGTTTCCGTTGGTGTGCTCTTTAAAACTAAACGCCACCAAACCTATGACATTTCATTTATTAATACTGAAATAGGGCTGCTTTCTAATATAAGCCTCTGTCCTGTGTTGCTTGTATTCTGCCTTAGTATAGCAATTTTGTGCTGTCCATACCCTGACAATGGAAAATTGTTGCACATTTATTTTAATAATAATAATAGCTAATATTTGCTGAGTGTTTAATGAACCTGACCCTGTTTCAGCTGTCCCCATTACCCACCCCTCCCTAGTGGTTCCAAAGATATTCCTTTACCCACTAACATATATAAAGTCTGCCCTTATTGTGAGAATGAGGACACTCAGGCTCCAAGAAATTGAGTTGTCCAAAGTTAAATGAGCTTTTGGCATTTGGACATGGCAGCCTATTCTAGTCACTAATTATCAAATTAAATTTACAAACCTTACACAATATACGTGTAAGACTTGTCTCCTTAGTCACAAAGTCTCCCAAAACAAGTAGGGGCATAGTCGAGGAAGGAAGGGAAGCTTGGGGAAAGAAAGGCAATGGATGACCCTTACAAAGCTTGCTTTTGTGTTGGTGAGGCTGATGTCCTGAGAGAGTTGAACTCTATTTAAGCCTAATACCTTCAGGGGGTTAGTAAATTTATTGAACTCACAGGCTGAAACATCTCAAGAGCACTGTTTATTCAGAGCAGACATATTAATCCACTAAGCTAATGCTTTAACATAAAAGGCTGGACTTACTACATTAGCTTCAGTGACCCAAGTGATTGTATATGTTTGGATAAAATAAGTTTTGGTGTGAGCAATATCAAGAAAAAAAAATGAGTATCAAATTTTTTGTGTGTGTCTATGTGTTCCATCTGTTGGGTTAAATTTGTAAACTTGGCCTGTCTATTACTTTGAAAATCACAAAATCATCTATACTCTGAAACATATATTTGTTCTGAAAAAGAAATTGCCACCAAAATCCTGTGCGTATCTGAATAAAATGAAAGTTGCCTGAATGTGTTTAAGTGGGAAATGCTGCATAAAAGAAACGATAAATTTTGACAGCTTGGGTCTCCAAATAATAATGAAATGAAATTATATCTTAATTATAATTAGAAAGGCTTGGAGAGTACTGAAACGTGTGTCAAACATTTGTTTTCAGTGAAGTTTGCTCCTTAAATATGTTGAAATATAATTTTCACTAAATCTTAATAAATCATTTATGACAGATGTTAAGTGTATCAGTATAACAGGATCATGCAAAGAAGTTGGTAAATTCCATCCTACTAATAGCATAAGGCAAAACAAATGTGCATGATTAACAGTGACAGTTTGAGAAAATAATTTAAAGCAATTTAAAGACTCAGGAACCTAAAGGATCAAAAGAAACACATTACTTTCATTGGGTGAATAGAAGTAACTTTAAAATTAGGATTGTTATAAGATGCTACTTAAAATGAGGTACAGGAAAGAAATGAAACAGGACCTATTTTACTCTCAAAAAACCTATTTTGTTAAGGTTGTTGGAGAACCAATTGTTCTCAGGAGTTTGTCAAATAAATGCCTCTGAGCCTGTCTCAAGCTAAAAAATTATATACAAGCATTTAGCATGTATTAGTTTGACCCTGTGAGCTGACCTCATTCATGAGATTTCAACAGAGTTGTTGAAAAATACTTCAACATACTAGCATACCTTAATTGAACATGGCATGTTTTATAGCAAAGGGTATAATGTGGGAAATTACATGAAAACAAGAGTGAAAAAAGAAATTAATTTAACACCATTCTATATGCCAGTACCATTCCAGAATTTAACAAGAAACACAAACCATATAACCATTAAATTCTAGTTTCATTGATCCAAATCACCTCAAAGGTATCCAACCCACCCACCCACTTGTCTCATTTTAAATATTTAAGAATACAGCTTTTTATCTGGAATAATTATCAGTTGTTAATTGTTATATTAATAATGGAAAATTAAAATTCAACACTGAAACAGATGGCTTCCCTTCCACTTCACTCCAATCTTTTTATGTTATTGAAAATGCTCCTAAAAGCCAAAAACTATTTATCAGTTGGATGGGTTTTACAATATGCTTGTTATTATTCAAGATGGGGTGTCAGTGAAAGCTTTTCTTAGTGAGAGGCAGTAATTTCAATCTGGATAAAGTTCACAGCGTTTTTCATAACATGCGCCTAAACATAAACATTTTCTCTCTTTATCCAAGAAAAAAATGGAATCTCTTACTCTTTGATGTTTTATTAAGTGTTAATCTGGTGAATATCTATTCAATACTCAATGACAATGTAGGTCATACACTTGCATATATTTGAGAACATCTCTTTATGGTCTGCCTGGGATTTGAGTCTACATGCCTACTGCCTTCTCTCTCCATTCTGAGACTCCTTTATGCCCTTCCCACCACATGCCTCCCTGACAAAATAGGCACTACGAGTCTGCTTGGAGCTCAGACACTTTCCCAGTTAAATCATCCTCATCTCTTCATACACCGTATGACTGAAGACCAATAAAAGCCTTTCTGACCTCAAAATGCTACATACCATAATTTTAAAAACTATAACAAAGACATAAATGCAAGTTTGATTCTTGTAAGGCCGACTTACACATTTCACAGCACTGTTTTATTTTACTATATGTATTCATTTTCCATGCACATAAGAAAATTTAAGTTATTATTTTCATGCAAAAGGTAATCAAACATGATGTAATTGGCAGCAAAGCACCTTAGACTCAATAAGTCAACTATAAATATTTTAGTCAAATTATTTAAGTAAATAACAGTAATATCAATTTTTATTTTCCTAAAACTTATTTTGTATATTTCCTTTAATCAGAAACATTATGAAGTATGTTAATAAGATAAATATGTGTCTATATTATTTATATCAGCAATGTTTTTGTTTCTTTTCATTAACCAATTACATTTCAGCATCAGTTCAGTTCAGTCGCTCAGTCGTGTCCGACTCTTTGCGACCCCATGAATCGCAGCACGCCAGGCCTCCCTGTCCATCACCAACTCCCAGAGTTTAGAGTAGCCAGCTTAATTCAGCTGTCACCTTATTACTTATCAGTAGATGAAGATTCACTCAGGATGTAGTGCTTTCCTGCTTTTTCAAATCAGAAGCCATTTCTCAGTTGCAAATAATTTAGCAAACAGATACCGTTCTTTCTAAATCTGCAGAAGGAATTCTATTAAAAACTTCATTCTCTCTACAGCACTCCTATGATAGCTTTCTTGGAAAAACCACAAATGAGACAGAATTTTGAGATGGAACTTTGCCTCTAACAAACATGGCAGGCCTTAGTTTTGGTGCTAAGAGTTTTTGAGACTCTTAATCCAGAAGTTCAAGCAAATGAACCCCTTCTGGTAAGTTTTGCCCTCCCTAGGCTGTGGGCCAGCTCTGGACAGAGTTTTGCTCTGAAATCCTGCACTGATGCTACTAGAACTCTGATGTCTTTATTTCCACAGTAGCAACCAGGAAAAGGGGAGATTCTCAATAGTAGCAGGGCAGCATGAAGTGAAGGAAGTAAAGTGTTATTTGCTCAGTCATGTCCAACTCTTTCCAAACCCATGGATTGTAGCCCACCAGGCTCCTCTGTCCTTGGGGTTCTCCAGGCAAGAATACTGGAGTGAGTAGCCATTCCCTTCTCCAGGGGATCTTTCCAACCCAGAAATTGAACCTGGGTCTCCCATATTGCAAACAGATTCTTTACCATCTGAGCCACCAAGAGGTCAAAGCCAGAGATGTTGTGCTGAGCAAGAGATGGGAAAGTGAAAGAGCAGCTGTACCTAAGAAGATAAATCATGCACCAAAAGCATGAAGAATAAGGCCCAAGTCAGGTTATGGCCCCTCAAATGGCTGAAGGCAAAAGGTTCAGGATGAAAACCATGACCAACATGTGGGTATTTGGTGACACCACCTATGTGACATAACAATGGGCTTTATGGTTAATAGGATCCTGTAAGGCTAACTATAAGCTTTAGTTTCAACTCTGTAGGCAATAATACCAAAAAATCCTGAGTAAGAACATGACATGATCTGACGCACAGTTTAGAAGTTTCACTCTACCGTCAATATAAGGTCAAGGGTAGCAAGAACATTAGGGAGCAAGAAATTACAAAGGTAGAAAGAACAGCACTCGAATTGGGATATGTTTGGAAGATACTGATTGAATAGAATTGATAGTAATTGTTAAAATAATTGTCTGCTGGGGCTGTGTGGGGTTAAAGTGGTATTTTTATATTATTCCCAGGTTTGGCTTGGCCAGATGTGGAGGTAGTAGTTCTATTCACAAGGATAGGAAAATTTAGAAAGCAGGTAAGATTTTTTAGCAAAACTAATGGGGTCATTTTTAAAGTAAATGACTGTTAAAACAGTAAATTACTGTTAATCAAAGTAAAAATATCCAGACCAAACCAGAGACAGACCACTCCTTCAGCCACTCTGGCTTGGTATACCTCCATTCTTGAGAAATTAGAGCTTGTACCCAGAATATCTGGAGAAGGAAATGGCCACCCACCCAGAATATCACTGTGGAGTATTCACAGATGCTGGGCAGTATTGATAAACCCACATTCTTAGTCTATCTTGCTTATTTTTAAAAATTTTATTGTAAATCTAGTGTTTGTCAGTGAATCAGCTTCTGGCCTTAAGAATCCCCATTTGTGGCCATATACAGATATAACTCTTCTAAGTGCATGCTAAGTTGCTTCAGTTGTGTCCAACTCTTTGCAACCCTACAGACTGTAGCCCACCAGGCTCCTCTGTCCATTGGATTCTCCAGGGAAGAATACTGGAGAGGGTGGCCATTGGGATCTTCCCAACCAAGGGATTGAACCAGAGTCTCCTGCATCTCCTGCACTGGCAGGCAGGTTCTTTACCACTAGCGCCACCTGGGAAGCCCTCTCTCTCCTAAGTGGAGCTTGCCAGAGGAAATGGAACTTGCCATTTCTGGTGTCCATATTCATACATTGATCATGGACCTTGCATCGTTACTACCTTTCTGAGGAATACTTTGACAGAGCGTACCAAAAGTCTTAACATACATATCTATAAATTTGTCCTAAGAAAATATCACAGATGTGCACAAAGATCTATGTATGAGAATATCTAGCACACTATTAGTTCTAAGAGTCAAGAATTTAAGGGCTAGTCAATGGAATTGTTTCACGACCAACTGGAAATAGCTGATCCTCTCCTAATCCAGTGTCCCCTATTTGAATGGGCATGCTTAATGTGTAGATAACACTTCCTTCCATCCTCCCTTAACCTAAAGCTTATTCTTGCCCTCATGTTGCTTTTACCTGTTTTATGTTTGATCCACTCTACATCTAAATCTGCACTTTAAATTTCACCTGTCCTCCATCCAGTCCTCACAACTCTCTACAAGTTCTACAGTCAAAGCTACAATTCTTCCAGTAGTCATGTATGGACATGAAAGTTGGACCATAAAGAAAGCTGAGCGCCAAGA